>NW_025999924.1:2731126-2763485 GCF_001458135.2 Marmota marmota marmota | reverse complement strand
AAAAAAAAAAAAAAAAAAAAAAAAAAAAAAAAAAAAAAAAAAAAAAAAGACTCCTTAGAAAGTTCTAAGTAGAAAGCAAAACGTAAGGGCTCCAGAGGATTGGAAATTCTATTCCATTTGCTTTCAGGTGCTCTTTCCCCTAGTGTCACTCTCCTTAAGCATGGTGTCCCTCTCCCTCTAGTGCACATGGGGTTTTGTCAGATCAGGGCTCAGATTGTTCTTTGATCTTTTCCTAATACTGATGGAAACTGAGGTCTGAGGTTTAGTCACTTGCCTAAGATTAAGTTGCCCTCAAGTGCCTCCAAGAGTGTTAGTGGGTTTATTTATTTTTCAACCAGTGTTTAGGATCCAACACTGAGATTTATGAGTTGAACAAATAATTGTAGCCAGAAGAAAGGGTAAGATCTTAAGGAAGAATCAGGAGAAAGGTACAAGGCTAAGTTCTAGACATTGGGAAGCCTGTATTTAGGGACAGCAAGTCACTCTAGGGTCCCCAAATGTGGATTTTCTGTAAATCTCCAGGTGATTACTTTCCAAAACTTACCCTATTGTGAGGAAAATGAACATTCACCATTCTTGAGTAGGACTTAAATGAAAGATCTATTTTTTTCCATTCACACATGCAGCAAGTACTAAGTAATGTCTATCAAATACCAGAAACTATTCTAGTTCTGAGGACACATTAGTGTGTACAAAACAGACTAAGTCCCTGGTGCAGAGGATTTGCCAGAACTATACATTACTTCTGTTATCTTGTAATATATGAAACTCAGAGACTTCTTAGAACAAGTTATTTTTTCTCTATGAACTTTACTTTTCTCACCTTTTAAGAGAAAATACTAAAATCTTACCACCCACATCTCATAGGGCTACAGTAATTGAATGAAATATCATCCATGAAGTGCCTAATATAGAGCTTCAACTCAGTAAATAACCAATAATTGGTAATTTCTAATGATTATTCAAGGCTACCCTAAAATCACCTAAGTTATTATCACTGTCCT
The DNA here is from genome assembly GCF_001458135.2 of Marmota marmota marmota. Lineage (NCBI taxonomy): Eukaryota > Metazoa > Chordata > Mammalia > Rodentia > Sciuridae > Marmota > Marmota marmota. The sequence continues at coordinate 2,762,481 of NW_025999924.1, read as the reverse complement.
TCTGAACTTAATCTGAAGAATAACACATCAACAAGTCTTAAATCTAGTCATTCAGACACACCCTTCACAATTTTTGATACTTCCACATTCAACTCTGCCCTATAATCAATGCTTTATTGATTATAGATAAATAAGGTAATAACTGTAATGCCACAGGTTTTATGTTTCCTACTGCACAATAAAATCATAAGTAACTATTAAAAGTTAAAAATCCATTCATGTGACATAGCACCTAAATTAATTCAGATGTCACCAGAAGTACACTGGGTCTGCTTTGGGAAACACTGCTCCATATGTTCAGCTTTTCAGAGCTGATGGCAATATCTAAATTTGGTTTATTTAAATGAAAGACATGTTGGAGTGCTCCAGGGTCTGCCCTCCTCTTACAGCCTCCACTGCTGCTCTCTAACACAGCCCCTCAAGCATCTTCTCCAACACAACCATCATGGTCTCCCACCTTCTATGCCTGCCTCCCTGCACCCTGTTCATAGTCAGCCAGAAATCAGGTCATGTCTCTGCACTGCCCCAAATGCATCAACAGATTGCCACTACGCTTGGAATAAATGCAAAAGATTTTACCGTGGTCTACAACAGCCCTGCATGATTTGACCCCTGTCTGTCTTCCCCACCTCATTTCCTACCTTTTTCCCCACTGAAAGTATGGTTGCAGCAGTGTTGAATGCCACTCAGGCAGCCATGGCATCTGCTAATCCCTCCGCTTGCAGCACACTTTGCCCAGATGGTCATAGCTCACTCCCTCACTTCAGAGTCCTTCCCTGCACACCCAATTAAAAAGCACCTCCGCTGTCACTCCATTTCTGCTCCCCTGGCTTTACTTTCTCCATACCACTACCAAAAATTTAAATTACACATTCATGTGTTTGTTTCATGTGAATAGTGTGGAAGTCACTCAACAAACATTTGTTGATTGAAGGATTGAGTGAATGGGCAAAGGACAGATAATGAGTTTTCTTTGAATCATGCCCCTTTGAGGTTTTTCCAGGACATATAGAGTGGACAAATAAGAAAGGCAAACCTGGAGTTTTGGAAGAGGAAAGAAAAAAAGCAAGAACATAAATATAAAACTAAAAAACTCAGACTCACCCACCAACTGCTGCTGGAATATTGGTCCTCAAATATAAAAACTGATTAGAGACAGAATATAATTCAGGGATGGACATGGATAGGGGTGAAAAAGAAACCACCCTCATTATTCAAGAACTTGTAGCATTTAATTCGGTTTAAAAAGTGGGGAGGTAGCCAGGGCATGGAGGTAAACATTAAGATTTTCATTTAATGACAACTTACTCCTTCACCAACCTTTTAAGTCAATACTGAGAAGATAGAGTTTAGTTTTATTTCTCTGGTCTGTAGAAGTGCTAAAGAACAATTTTATTGCCAAAAGGGAGATGGTCAACATGGGGAAAAGAGTGAAATGACTTTTCATAGATCCCAATTTGCGACCTTCTTGTGTACACACCATTCTCTCATAACTTTGTATTCCTCCACTGTTACTCTGAACTTCACCATGACCTGCTTTGGCCAGTGGGGTGTTAGCAAATGTGACACAAACAGAAACTTGAAAAAAACACATGTGTGCTGCCACCTAGGATTTTATATGATTGGACTTGCCCATTCGCAGACCCTGGACACCATCATGAGAACAGGCCTGGACTGGCCTGCAGGAAGGATGAGAAATATATGAATAAGTATTGAGTTTCCCAATCAAAGCCACCCTAGACTTCCAACTAAAATAATCATAGCCCGTCTTAGATAAGTAGAACACCTCAGCAGACTAGGAAACTAATAAAAATAATGAATAACTAGGAGATTTTTTTAAAAGGAGGTTGAAATATCTCCCTCAATTCAAATTAAAGATCGCAATTTTAAGATATTATTTTCTAAAAGGCCAAAGAATTAAAATGACAAATTACCTACGCAAAAGAGGACTGTATATTCTAGTTAGTATTTCAAAAATCATTTAAGAACAATAAGATTATGAGGAAATATGTTCAGTGTGATTGCAAGTCCAAGCTTAACTATTAGCATCTGCTTAAATTATAAAAGTGGTGTAATCTTTCACAAGTATAAATGTCTTCCATTGAGTAAACCATTGCTTTTCTTTGCGGGCTCCAAAAAAGTAAAAAAAAATGGAACCACATATGTTTTCTTCATCTTTTAGTAATTCCACTCCAGCTTCATTACAGGGGACTTCTCATTTCTGCAGCATGACAGTCTTTTTTATTAAAGGAAACTATTTCTTCTTTTATCCTTAAAAAAAATTAATAACTTTCCTGTTTACATGCTAAATTTGCTTAAAGAACTGTATCTAAAATAAACCAGTAATAATTTGCTTCTGTTCCATCTTTTGTGCCAGCATAAGTCCTACTCTGCCTGCCTCCGCCCCCTGCCCCCCAAGGTTATCCTTCTTTCCTTTTTCTCTGCTTATTTCCCAGGAGCTGTGCACCAAAGCATAAAGTCCCACATGAGAGAAGTGACTAGCAAAGCCGAGAACTGAGGAGTACATATGCTGCTTAAAGAGGCTTCCCACCCAGCTCATGGTCTTGGACCAGCACAGTTGACAATTTTAGTTCATGCAAAATCTGTTTTATGCTCTGTTCCATAAACATAGACAGTTTTGTATGAGGAAAAAATAAATGGGCTAGGGCTGGGGTTGTGGCTCAGTGGTAGAGTGCTTGCCTACCATGTGTGAGGCACTGAGTTCGATCTCCAACACCACATAAAAAATTAATAAATAAAATAAAGTTATTAAAAAAAGTGAGCTACATCAAGAACATCACCAAAGATGCAAGTAATGACAGGCGCTTAGAGAGTCTTCTCATATGGGTGGTTGTCATGTGCTCCCCCGTGTGTAGTTAGGAAAAGCCTGGATTTTTACCTCCCTTTTACAGGCAAAGGGATGGCAAAGCATCCTCCCTGAGGTTTCTCTTTTGTAAAGTGACTGACTCAGAATTCTAACCCAAGTTCAGCATTCTTTTCTGGACACTGTGTTCCTGAATAATACAATGTTGGTGGGGGAGCTTTAATGGAAAAGATAAGGAACAGAAATATATATATGAGAGGGAAAAGAACAGAGATAAGTAAGAAAAAAGTCAACAGAGGCATTTACATTTACTTTGAACAGTCGAGTGGGAAAAAAATCAGGCTACCAACTGGTAACATTTCTAGAACAACATTACACAGAAAGCAATCGAGAGATACATAATTTTACATCATATTATGTACTGATAACAATAGAGTTACAAATACTAAAAATGAAGATTCCCACACAACTTTGCTTGACAATCACATTTTCACCTCCTCCTAGTGTTCTAAATTTGCTGTTGTGGGCTGTTTGTTCTTTCTCCAACATGGGCTACTGCTATAGCAAATTCTTGTTTATCCAAAATATATTTAAGGGATGCAGTGTTCAAGATAATTTAATAGATAGATTAGCTGAGATAAATAATATAGCAGGATCCATTTATTTCGGACTCAGTCCAGTTTTAAAGCTGTAGGTCTGGGTTTGGCAAACTTTTCCTATAAAGGGCCACAGACTAAATACTTTCATCCTCCTAGGCCATAGGAATTCTGTGGCAGCTGCTCAACTCTGCTTTCACAGTGTAAAAGCAGCCACAGACAAAATGTAAAAAATTGAGAGTGGCATTCCAATAAAACTTTATTTAAAAAGTAACATATTTGGCCCACAGGCAGTTTTCCAAACCCCCGCCCACCATCACCCATTGCCCACTCCAACTCTAAAACATAACCCTTATCCAGAAGAAAAAAATGCACTTGTGTACTCATTTGCTCTTAGGGGAAAACAGACTCTTAGTGAATGCCTACTCTCTCATTTTATACCCAGATTTTAGAAATGAGGCTATTTTCTTGCTTAAAGAGTAAAGCAACATAGAAGCAGAAATTTTAAAGCATGGTTTTTAGCATAGGCCAGTATCATGAAGACAAAAATCCTCAAGAACATAGCCAGCAGGCTGAAATTGCAGAGTAGTCCTGGCCAATTGGTGTAAATGCAAAACACTCTGCCTGAACCCCTTAATATCACCATATTCATCTCAGTATCACCCTGTCAATGCCACCAACTCAAAGTTCCATTAACAATGACTGACTCACCAAAGGAAAGATTTCTATTTAACCTCATTAAGGCAGAAGAAGCCTAGACATGGAGGATCCATTTGAAAAGATCCACAAAAATTTGCTACACCCAGAAGTTTAGAAACTGCCTGAATGAACTGCAGTTGAAAATACATTCTGTGAAATAGCCAATTCCTCAGATACTAGCAATCGGACAAGAAGCCTTTATAAATCACTTCTAAATCATTCCAGCTGTTTTGTGTATATTAATTTACTTAATCTCCACAACAATCCAACCAGGTAGCTACTATTATTATTCCATCTTTCTGATAAGAAAACAGAGGTACGTGGAGATTAAATACTTTGCCAAGAGCAACAAAGCCAACTCAGCAGTAGAGCTAGGATCTAAACCCAGGCAATAGACTTAATAACTACACTGTGATAAGGCATTCCCTAAATCCACATGTGGACTTCCTAGTTCAAAGACTAGAAAGATGATAACACATATTTAAGCTCTCTTCTAAACACAATATGATCTTAAGAATTTAAAGATGAAGGCATGTCAGTGTTTTTCTGTACCTCGGGGTAAAAACTGTGTCTACTATTTTTGTTCAGTTTCACCAAATTTTTTTTTTCAAAAAAAGGCTTTTTGTTTGAATGTTAGACTGAGATTTTATTCTTTTTCAATGCTGTGTTTAAAAATGTTCTTGGAATGAGCCAGGAAAATAAATAAGTATATGAAGTTATGGGAAAATTCTCTTCAGGCACTTCTAGTTCAATCAGATAAATGTGAGGATATGAAATGAATTAGTTCTTCTATTTTTTAGGTCAGAATATGAAGGCTGAAATGAATTTTTATTTGTTGTCTTTATTTCTTAAACAGCTTGGTTGTAAATTTGGCTTATATGGAAGCAATTTGGTTGTTAAAATAGCTGAGGTTATGATTGGCTTAACACCCAACAAAAATATTTAACCTAATATATCCATGGTAAAGGACTAAAATAAGTTTATGATGTTTTATTCAAAGAAAATTTAAAGTTTATAAGGGATTTTTAAATAGCAATAATTTGAAAAAATGTTTTTGTTCATTGAGTAGGTGTCTGTGCTCTTTTGTATTTGTGAAATGAATGTTTTAATTAATCCCTGGAAGTTCAGAGTACAGAAAATATTAGCTCCTAGGCAATAGAGTGCCTATGAACCAAACTTAGATTTATTCCACCATTGGCTCAACTTCATGCAAAAAAAGGTTCCTTGCCAGCCTAGGTGTCCATCAACAGATGGATGGATAAATAAAATGTGGTGTGTATACACAATGGAGTTTTATTTTGCCATAAAGAAGGCTAAAACCATGTCCTTTGCAGAATGGATAGAACTTGAGAGCAAAATAAGCCAAACTCAAAGTCAAGAGTCATAAGTTTTCTCTCATATGCAGAAGCTACCGAGAAACAAGGGAGAAGAGATTGGGGGCGGGGGTGGTCTCATGAAAACAGGAGGGAGATCAGTAGAGTAGAGGAAGGGGATGGGAGGGCTGGAAAGAAGACAAAACTGGGGAATGAGATTGACTAAATTATACTGTTACATTGTGTGCGTGTACAAATGCATAGCAATAAATTCCACTGTTATGTGTGATTATAATGTACTAATAAAAAGCAGAAAAAAAGAAAAAGAAAGTTCTTCCAAAACCGTGCACTTACTTTATTTATAACAGTCCTCTCCAATAAAAATCCACACAACATTTATAAAACACTCAAGGAACTGTGTGGAATGGCTCAATTTCAATCAGTCATTTCATTATTGTTTCTAGTTTTTCATTTTCTTCACCCTTCTCTAAAACCACAAAGCTAGAGATTGAAAAGAATCTCACAAAGAAGTGCATGGGCAAGCTGCAGAGAAAAAAAAAAAAAAAAACATCTCAGGACCACTTTTCACCACAGGACATAAATATTAAATCATATCAATCTCTGTAATCATAATATTCCTTTATATTTTAATAGTCTTGGAAAACTTTTTAACATGTGGATTAAGAAGTTAAAAGTTAAATCGTATTCCTGAATATTTGTAATTTTCGTATATAGTAAATATTACATTTTTTTAGATTTAACTTATTGGTTACAAGGAACGATAGACATACTAAAGAATGAAGGTGGGGAATGAAATGAAAAAAGAAAGAAAGGTATGGCAAAAATTGGTTAGTTGACCACTGGATGGACTGAATGTTTACAACTCCCCCAAATTCATATACTAAAATCTAATCCCTAATGTAATGGTGTTTTGAGATGGGGACTTTGAGAAATAATTAGGTCATCAAAGTGGAGTCCCAGAAAGTGAGATTACTGCCTTTACCAGAGGCCAGAAAGCTAGCTCACTCTTTTCCACCATGTGAAAATACAATGAGAAGTCAGCCTCTGCAACCCAGAAGGTGACCCTTACCAAAACCCAACCCCTGGCACCCTGGTCTCAGACTTCCAGCTTCCAGAACTATGAAAAATAAATTTCTGGAGGCTGAGGTTGTAGCTCATTGTAGAGTGCTTAGCTAGCATGCTTAGGGCCTTAGGTGTGGGCTCTCGCACCACCAAAAAAATTAATAATAATAATAATAATAAAATATATTTCAATTGTGTTTAATCAACCCAGTCTTTGGCACTGTTATGGCAGCCCAAACTAAGACAACAATCCAACCAAGTAGGCACAAGTAGGACAATATTCCTAGCCTCCCTTCCACTAGGCAGGGTCAGGTAATCAAGTCCTGGCCAACAAAAAGTAAGCAATCTTCTATGTGTTTTCTCCTTTGCCAAAATACTAGCACCTGGAAACTGGCCATGACAGGACAAGGAGAGTGCACCACAAGAACATCACTTGAATAAATGAGAGGAATCTGCCCATCAAGAACACCCATGGTAGGTATTTTCATTAGTTGAGGGAGAAACTCCCAGGTTAAGCCAAGATTTTATAGGTTATGGCCACTAACATTGCCAAAACTAATGTACAGAAACTAATCCAGAGATCTAAATAACTGAAAATAGGTTTTTCTAGAATGGTAAAATTTTATTCCTTTCCTGTCTAGGTTAGATTTTTAGGTCATCATTGTACATCTTAGATCTTATTCACATATCTTCTATTAAATATCATGATGATAGTCTTAGCTGCAAAATACACACAAACTTATCGATTTTGTTTAAGCAATCTTAAATAGAATATATTTGTAGTATATAAGAAATATCCTAAAATGAGGGCAGAGGTCTGGATTCTAGTCTTAGGTACAGTGGTTCACCTTATCCAAGGGGGATATGTTCCAAGACCCTCAAAACCAAATACAGTAACAAACCCTATACATACATACAAAGATTTAATATCTTTTCCATCTTACTAAGCACTTATCATACTTTATGGTCAAAACTTTTGCTGTTTGAGATATAATAACAAGTCTAGCACAAATTTATTTTTCTTTCTTTACATTTTCATAGATAGATTTGTTCTTCCTTAGCAACTTCCCCATGCTATCTTTTATTCTTAGAGAACTTTTACCTTTTCATTTAAAGGAAGTACTTCAATAGTTTCTTTTTGTCATATTGCCAACATCACTAGTATTCTGATTTGGGACGATTATTAAGTAAAATTAGGGTTACTGAAATAAAGCACTGGAATACTATGACAGCCAATCTGATATCAAAGAAGGCTACTAAGTGATTGATGGACAGATAGTGTATACAGTGTGGATACACTGGACAAACAGATGGTTCACATCTGGGGCAGGTTGAAGCAAGACAGCAAGAGATTTTATCACACTGCTCAGAGTATGTGCACTTTAAAACTTATGAAGTGTTTATTTCTGGAATCTTCCAGAAGCCAAAACCATAGAAATTGAAACTACAGATAAACAAGAGGCTACTGTACTCCAGATGCCTTTCTTAATTCTACAAAAATAAAATAACAAACCAGTAATATCTTGAAGCCACCATTTGTCTACAAAATATGGTGACTGGACTACATAAGGTGAGAGACTCTACAATTTTATAAGAGAATTTATATATTTCTACCCCATATTTTCATGTATATACTACAGGTCACTCATTCCTTCAGTATCATTATTATCATAATAGATATAACAATATCATATACTATAATATATAATAATATACTTGTAAATATTTTGAGGGGAAGAACAGTAATCCCAAAGTTAATCCTTTCTCTTCCAGAATTACCCTGAGAAAATTCTGAAAACATGAAATAAATACCTGCTAGGCTGTAAGCTCCTTGAGAAAATCTTGTCCTATTCATCTTTGTGTGTCTATCTCCTAACTCCTAATTTTTGCTGAATGAATAAAGTGCTATTAGGAAGTTTAAAAAGCACTCACTTCCTATAATTTTTAATTACTGATGAGGTGCTCTTTTAGATTTTCCAAAGGTATGAGAAAGCCAGGACAATGGTTGCATACTTCCTCTATAATTTCATGTTTTTAAAAAGTGATTCTACAGGTGACATGGGTAACTGCTTCAGCTGAACCAATACCCCTGACAGGAGGTCATCAAACTCATGACAACAGTGAGCTAAAATATAGGACACAGCTGTGGCCAGCTACAAAATTTGAATGATTTTCCAAAGAAGAACCAGCTAGAATTTAGGAACTCAAAAACTGCTGACTTTCTAAATTGTTTAGAAAGTCATTTTTGACCATTCCATTTTATTCCTAGGATGAAAAGACCCAGGAAAAGAATTAACTTAAAACCTACATGATTATTCTATTAATGAAATTTAATAGAGTCAAGATAGGAATAAAAAAATATCTGTCATTCTGTTTTCTAACTCACTTTCTCCTATGAGGAAACATTGTCCCATAAAACTTGACAATAACAGCTAAGCACAGGCTGCAAAGGAATGCTTATCTAACTGTTGACTTAGGGCTTTATCTACATGGAAGGAATATTATGACACAAGCCTAGCCAAAAAACTCACCCTGTTTGAGGGAAGTAGACAGCTTGGAAATTTAATCAAACCAGTAAAAAATTGTATCTGATGTTTACCATTTTTAAACTGACAAATTATATTTTATTAGAATAATAGTTGCAACAAGTGACACTCATAAGGCACTGGGAAATTAACTAAATGTGTTTGCACATTTACTTACCACAGTAAAGCTACTGGTATTTTTAATACTCAAGCAATGGACAGATAAGGACTGAGACTCTAAAGGCCTTCATAACATTTTAAGATCAAACAATGAAGACTTGCTTTGCTTTAAAAGTATGCCTCATGCCAGGTGCAGTGGCACCTGCCCATAATCCCAGCAGCTTGGGAGGCTCTGAGGCAGAAGGATCACAAGTTCAAAGCCTCAGCAATTTAGCAAGGCCTTAAGCAACTCAGTGAGACCCTGAATCTAAATAAAATACAAAAAAGGGCTGGGTTTGTGGCTGAATGGTTAAGTGTTCCTGGGTTTAGTCCCCAGTACCAAAAAAAAAAAAAAAAAAAAAAAAAGTACTCCTCATTACTGGGAATATGTTATTAGAAATAAAAGACACCAGCCCTAGTGCAATGAGTAGCTATCATAATATTGTTTATGGTGGTAGAGCACAATACAAATTATAGATTCCACTATCCTCTCCTGAGCTCTTCCTCTTTGATGTTCTAATATTCACCAATCCCATCAACTACCAGAACACCTGCCATTATTTTCATTTTACATAGAGAAAGGCTTAGAAATATTTCATAACCTAAGCATGATCCATCCTACTGACAACCAGACTAGTTCACTAAGATGATCTGCTTCTTGAAATCAGAAATCAAGGGAACACAGTTTTGGCTGGTGATCAATATAATGGGAAATAATATCACTGATTGACCTTAAATAATTAAGATGGAATAACTGATTGTCTTGAAGCTCCTCTTCCACCAGTGAATAATGTCTTTCTCCACAAAAGGAGGGAATGACACCAATCGAAAACATTTAACTCCTTTGTGATATGTTTTATTTCTTGGGGAAGGGTGGATGTTTATTTCATTTGTTTTGCTCCGCTCTCTTTAAAACATGTTCAAGGTGGGAAAGCAACTCTTTTGAAAAGGCCAACTAGAAATAATTCAATTCTCAGCAAGATTAAGCAATCAGATCCATCCTATATATAACACAGGAAAAAAAATGTCTTAGGGAAGTGCAAACTTTTCTAAAAACAGTCTTTTTTTAAATGGAAAATATAATCCAATCAAGAAGCAATATTTTTTTTTTGACTTGGATTCATGTCATTGCATTAGTAGGTAGTGCTAATAGTTTCCAAATGCCAATGTGTATTCATGAACACTTAGCAAACTCTTCATGACGTAATACATTCCTTCTTGGATATATCTTTTGTCAGATCCATCTGTCTTTGGAGATATGCATAATTTTTCAGAAGTTTATCTGAAAAAGAACTTCCAAAGTCAGAGAAAAATAATTTTCAAAATAGAAATAGAGAAAAGAAAGATTAATTATTGCTGTTTTAGAGATATTTTTCTTTATCCACAGCATCTTGCCCACAGCCTACTCTCACTGGACACCCAGGGTTTCTGGGCTCCTCTTCACAAGAAAAAAATGTGACTCCATCACCTCCAGGAAAACTGAAGAGCTGAAGGACCTAGAGGAAGCACCAATGCAAGAAGCAAAGGCCCCTAGTGTCGACCCACCAGACTCTCCCAGATCTTTCACCCCAGGTTTCAAACACCCTCTGAATTGTACAGGCAGCTGGTTCATGTTTGAAAATTAAGCATAAGTATTTGATGCATATCAGCAACAGCCCAAGCAAGGTAACTTAAAGAATGAAGGCAGAAAAAGGCAAGAGAGAGTGTAAGAACTACCTTAAGAGAGCTGCACCTACCCTAGGAAAAGAAAGGGAAGCCAGGAAGCCTATTCCATTAAGATACCTTCTACCCCACCACTTCTTACGCTTAGACGGCCCCACCTGCCAGGACAGATGAGATCACACTCCTTTTATAAATGGGGTACTTTCTTCCACTAATACAGTCAGTTGGGAATAGATAACTGGGTAACCAAGAATGTGGCATAGAAACTCAATAATGAACTTGGTATTCTGTCTCAATAGAGGAACTCAGTATGCCATTTCTTCATTAAGTAAATACCTCTCTAAATGGATATATCAGACTTACATTTCTTTAAGACTATCTATTTTACATATACTTGGTTGATACAGAAAAGGACTCTATGTCAATTACTTCTTTCTTTTTATGAACTTGGTCCCCTGGTGTGACCTAAAAGGGGAAATATTTCAGAAAATGAAAATTCTCTTAACAATAAAATTCTCATTCCCAGTGTGATCTAAAAACAAAATTTTGCGAAAACACAACTAATATTTCTCTCCTGCCAGCTAAATTATGTCAGTTGTTTAAATAGGTGCAACCAAAAATAAGTCTATAAATGAGTCTATCAATGTGCTTTTAAAAGTAATTGGCAAGGAATTACTATAAATATTAGAAGTTTATATTTTACACAACAGTATTTTCTTCTTAACAATTAATCACTCCTTCCCGGGGCATGTAATTAATTTATGCTTGAAATCCGTATATAACACAAATATATAACATAGATTTGAATATGTAAGTCTAACAAGGAAAATTAAATTAAAAAGCAACCTGGAAAACAACTCAAAAATATTTTGTAAATGGCCTAGTTTGGTGCTGTATTAAGAAAAGTATGAAAGTTATTCATGAGGATGAAAACTTATTTCTAATCACTAACCTCATAGGCAAAAGCCCTATTTTATTACAGGCTAGGAGAAAATCAATAATAAGGTAAAGGTAAAATATGAACTGCTTACATTTACCAGTTTTTACTCAGGCTGGCAATATGAGCTCTCAATGATAATCAAACACTGATGCTTTGTAGTTTCTCATTTCAAGCTGCTCCACCTTTATCCAAAAACTGTTAGCAAGAGAGCTTCCCCCCAACAATTACACAAACCTGACAACCACTGCCTGGGACCATTTGATCTGCTCGACCACAAATCCTAGCACACATACTTGCTTCTGTTTCGGCTGTATCCTTGTGTGTTTAATATACTTCTCAGGAGGCTTTGAAAAACAGGCTCGTGGTTTCCCATTCAGCTCTACCACATAAACTGAACCAGCAAAGAAGGTTTTTGTACATATAAAAATTTCTTGTTATTCATGGTGTATGTCTTTAATCAGCTTCAGATTTCTGAGCAGAAAACTACTGCTGCTGTCATTTCACATTTCTCCTTCTGTGTCTAACTGCTATGTACCTGTGTCCCGAAAAGGATTTATTATCGTCTCTCAGTTTTGGACCATGGGGGTGGGAACCCTTGAAACTTGCCTGACTCCAGCGCCCTCGGTGCTCACACACCGGCATCCTGTTTAACCTGCTCGTGTGTGTTGGAGCTTTACCACGGTACAGACCCCATGCAAACAAACTGGGCTAACAAACGCATCAGCCAGCCTCCTTCAAAATGCAGCCTGACTATGATTCATGGCCAAAAGCTATAATAACCCTGCCATGTCCTGGAAGCTTTAAGATTCATGGCGTTGAACTTGACACATATACTACAGCACCTTAAAAACGAATCATCTGCTAGTTCAGTATTTTCTTCTCACAATCACTCCCTCCCGGGGCATGTAATTAATTTACTNTTAAAAAAAAAAAAAAAAAGTCAGGATTACTCACACAGTCTTGAAGATGCAATGTCAGCTATCTAGGACAGAAACATCCAAGGCCGTGCTAGAACTCAATTACAACTACATATGCATTACAGCAGGAACTGGCAGGCCTCTGGGCTACAGCAACTATAGGGCTTGTGCTTCCCGACTGCCGGGCTATAATCTATGAAACTGAGCCCAGATCCAGCCAATCAGTTCACTCCTCATAACAAGTCTAACTGGCTCTGGAAAGCTGAAAGGGCTGCACTGGAGCAATGTAGATGAGATATTCCACACAATGATCTGCTTATCTAGAATCATTTTGCCTGGAAAGACCAGAGAAAAATCACTTTGTCTAAGGAAAGGACAGGTGATCTGGCAAAACCACCACGGGACCTGGAGCAAGATCCTCTGGCTTGGCAGTTCAGCACTGCCGGCATTAAAGGACCTGAGGCTCCCCAGAAACCAGAGGGCAACCACCACAGCAGCAAAACACCAAGGTAACTTTCATCTCCCTTTTTATTTTTAGTAGGAATAATGCTCAGTGAAAGGGATCCACATTAAGGAGCTTAGGCAACTCACTAGGCTTTATTTTTATTTCACTTTTCTCTATCCTAAGCTTTTGTAGAATGAATTCTTATTAAGTATGAGTAGAGAGAGGCTTAATGTTCCTGAAATAAACTTGAAACTAAAATGATCAGTTGTAGAGGCCAATAGAGAACTGTCCAGAAGTGTTTTAGAGCTACCTTTCCAGATGGGCCGCCTTTTCATTCATTCACAGAAACAAGGGTAAATGGGGCTGGCAGGGAGGAGGGAGAAAGGGGTTCAGGAGCACAATTGCCTGCTTTCCCTATCTGGGAGGAAATAACTACACCTAGAGAGAATACTGGGAAGTTACTACTGCCTTTCTCCTCTGACTCTTGGCACTGAGCACAGAAGAATGTTCCACAGTGGGAAGGTTGGGGTAGAATACCTTCAGAATCACAAGACAGAGTGACAATGCCCCCATGGTCCAGGTTGTACTTACTAGCTCTTGTTTTACTTTTTCCTTTTTTTGTTGTTTTTTGTTTTATTTTACGTATTTTCTTTACAATACCTTGCTTATTTTCCATACATTTTTTTCAATATTTTTTAGTTGCAGATGGACAAAATACCTTTATTTTATTTATTTATTTATTTATGTGGTGCTGAGGATGGAAGCCAGTGCTCTGCACATGCCAGGCAAGCACTTTACCACTAAGCCACACCCCAGCCCTTATTTCCCATTACATTTTAACTGTTAGTTATGCCAGTTATTTGTTATAACATACTTCTAAATTAGTAGTTATTAAAGAAGCAGTGGGAAACATTTTTAAATCAAAATTACTATAGAAGTGACTGATATAGGAAAGCATAAACAATAACCCCAGAACAGGATTGACATACACATAACCCCAACCCCACACAACTTGGATACTTAACATTCTTTACCTGCTGACAGTTCCTTCCAAGTCCTTAGCAAATTGTTTTTTAACAAATTTTGTAGCAAGTATAATACTAGCAACAACAACAATTTTTTTGCAGTAAACTTTTAAATAACTAAATCAGTCATTATGCTTTCAAAGTGACAACAGAAGTTACACAATATTCAATTTGTGTTGTTGGATTTATAAGTTCCGAAAGGTAAAAGCTAAAAAGAAAAACTTGCTTTGTTTAGTGATAAAATATAAACAGCAGTAATGGAAGAGACATTTATGCACTTTTTGTTTGCTGTAGATAATTGACTAAATTCAACTGGAGATTTGACTCCAGGAAGAAAAAACAACAATATATAGAGAATAGAAAAATTATAATCCATTGGAAGTTTCCTCCCAGGGTTTATTCTTTTAATTGTCCAATTTAGCCAGGGAAGACTATTTCTGCTCTGTTTAAATAGTTTTTTATTTAATTTAACCTGTATTTATTTGACAGTGCTGCTGACTATGGTGACCACATGAAAACAGAAACTTCTGAGAAAGTCAGGCTATTAGCACTGTTGTCTCTTTTACTCAAAGATAATATATATTATTTAGTCTAAAATGAAAAACAAGTCCTTAAGATAATACTGGCATTGAATTCTCGATATCAAACTCCCTGCTTTTCACTCCCTTAATAAAATTCCATTAAAATCCCCTGCACTCTCATATTCAAATCTCTATTTTCAACCAACTAAGCCAAGAATATTCTAAACTGAGTTATGTAAGTCATTACCCAAAAATTTCCCATAGAAAAAACTCACCACCTACAAATTTAAAGAAAATTATCTTGCTGCCTAAGACAATGGCCAACAATCATAGGGCAAGTTTGGAATTGAGTTTTCACAACTTTTGAACATTCTCTGTGTCGACATGTAACTGAGTTTTCAACTGACCCCTGGCTTGATCCTTGGCCCTTAAAAACACCAAAAGTTTTGTTTAACTCAACATTAAACTGTTCATTTGTTACTAATGTTCACCCCAAACCACATTCATAAGAATTTTCTAAAAGAACAGCACTGCCTTCCCTCTTAGAATCATAATGATCACAAAAACCTGAGACATGTGCCTGTAACTGGGCATTTTCCTGGAGATTTATTTTCTATACCCTATTGAAACACAATTCTATGACCAAAGCAAGAACTAATGTGTGTGTGTATCTGTATCTATATCTATCTATATATACGTATAGATAGATGGATAGATAGATAGATATGATAGAGATATTTATATAGATAGATATAGATATGATCTTAGATACTATAATCTTCTTTTGCCTAAAATTGCTAACGCAACATGTCAGAGTCTGCTATAGCAGGCATCCTTTTCAATTCATTAGGACTTTTATTAGCAGGTTCTGGCTAGAGAAACTCTTTCCTGTCATCACCATCAGTTAATATTTGTTAGCTATTGCATCAGATACTGGCTAAGAAGCTCATGGATCCAAGAGTCACCCAAACAGCTGAGTTCAGTTCTTGGTCCTATTTCCTTGATCTTAACCCCAGAGACAATGATTAAGATGATCCCCAACAGAAAAGTAACTCAGGAATGCAAACCCTTTTCTGAAGGAAGAACTGTCAGCAAATCTCAAGTATCAGAGCAGCTATGGTTGACTGAGAAGTTTCTCCAGACTTGGGCCAAGAATGATTTCTGGGCCCATAAGCTAATTTGCCTAGCCCTTAGTTTATGGAGCCAAAGTCACTCATGAGAAAATTATAGGAAACATTCAGACCCACCATGTCAGCACATCAAGCCAATTAAGACTAGCAGGGCATTAACTCCATCCCAGGTGACATGGATAAATAGCCCCAATATTTTCACTATGCTAAGACCTGCTAAAGAAACCCCAGTCTGTGGGATGTTCCCTGGTAGGGAGCAGCTGACAGTTCTAACTCTAACACTGGGAGCCAGCATCTTAGGATGTTAACTGAAAGAAAAATACTTGCTTGGAAAATGTCAATGAGAAGACTTGCCTCATCTTAACAAAAATATTTTAATTTAAATTAAAAAGCATGGGTAGTAGAGATGTGAGTCTGAGGTCACTTTAGGTACTAAGCTTATATTCTTGGTTCAGAAAACAAATCACTTTATCTGGGCACACAGACCTGAAAATGACTTTGCCTTTTGCACATAGGGGGAATTCTTAGTGGTTGGTTTGTTTATTCATTCATTCATTTGTTTGTTTGTTTTGTGGTACTGGGGATCAAACCTAGGGGCCTACGCATGCTAGGCAAGCACTCTACCACTAAGCCATAACACAGACCTGTGTAGTATTAATTCAGTCTCTCCTAAGAATATGAACATACAGAACCATACTAATAATGCATGTGACAAGACTCCAAAATATATTACACTTACGTGTAACACAAACTATCAATTTTTAAATTCACATAGTAAGTAATGAGACCTTAACACAGGATCAGTTTTCTGTGGTCTTGTTCTGTGTCTAAGTTTCTCTAAAGTATTATGACATGGTATACACAAAAATTGGTAATTATGTAATTAGTAAGAGAAAACTTTGGGAGGTACATTACTAATGTCATGCTAAAATTATATCTTTGCTTCTAAAAGCAAAGATATAAAGCAGTAGAACATAGAGGTTGAGGGCATAAAATTTGAAACCAGACTGCCTGGGTTCAAATCCCAGCTCTGACCTTTCCTGCAGGATCTTGGGCAAAAACTACTTAAGAGCACTTTGCCTCAGTCTCCTCAAATGTAAAATGGTGCCATGCTATCTCCTAGGACTGGCGTGAAGATTATGAGCAAATGCATGCCTACAACTGAGCCCATTACATGGTGAGTGTTCAATAAAATTATCATTTTGTTTATTAATTTTATTACAATAAATGTACACAATATTCAAAACAAAGGTAAATTATTTAAACAGGTAGATGTGGTGAAACATATCTATTCTCATCACGTTTCTTGAGGCCTCCAAGAGAATAACACAATAAGGTGGATAGGTCACTGTTTGTTAATTGTCAGTTTTCTGCCTGGTTATAACTTGACACTTTTCACCCTTCCCTTCATTTAGTACTTCACACAAGGACACATACCTAGGACGTGACATAGAGGGGTAATTGCAATAGATATGATACATATGATAGTTGGCACAAAGTTCAGGCTAGTTAAAGATTCCTGCATGAAAGGAAAAAAAGTAATGGAAGTCATTAATCTTCATCCCTGGTATGCTAACCGAAAGAGATTCCAATGGAGAGGGAAAAAGAGAGAGAGAGAGAGAGAAAGAGAGAGAGGGAGAGTTACCTATCATGAACAGCTGTGCTGATTATCCACAATACATGAACCGTGTCTGGAATTCATGCTGAATTCCCAGCTTAAAAATGGAAGAACATTGAAGCTAATTATCTCGTCTCCTCCCAGCAGTGAGGGACTTTTCAGAGAGGGAGAATATTAACTGAGAGTTAGACAGACTCACTGAGAAGGGAAAAGGAAAATACATAATGTGCTTGGTTAAGGAATGTGTACACTGGGGAAGGAGAATAGACTTCTACACTCATTCATTCACTCACTCATGAGGAAGCCCCACCCTCATCCTCAGCTTTGACACAAATACCCACCCTTAAGCACACCCTTCCCTGGCACCCACTATCTAGACCAAGAACAATGATGTCCATCACTGTGAGCCCTTCCTGTCACTCCTCTTCATAGAAGGTGGTTACTCGCTACTGAGTAAATTAATGAATCTGTACCACTTGCCACATAAACTAGCACTAAAAGACAAACATTGAACAAATTGGGGGACATTTCAGTTTAGAAAAAAAAAAAAAAGGCCTAAAAATGAAATGTAGGGCAAGATCAGAATTACAATGAAATCAAATGTTAAGACTTAATAGACCTGAGACAAACTTTGCTATAGGCAGGAATCATCTCTGATCTTTCTCAGCAAGTTGATAAAGAAATGCAGTAAAGGGGCTGGGGATGTGGCTCAAGCAGTAACGCGCTTGCTCGCCTGGCATGCGTGGGGTGCTGGGTTCGATCCTCAGCACCACATAAAATAAAATAAAGATGTTGTATCCACCGAAAAATGAAAAATAAATATATATAAAAAAAAGAAATGCAGTAAAGCCCACTGTGGTTGCCAGAAATAATCACATATTTGAAAGCTTTGTGTGGGGCCTGGCTAAGAGTTGAATGAGCTAAGCTAAGTCGTTTTGACTCTAGTTATCCTGTTCCTAGCAGAAGAAGGATTGGGGGTTAAGGGGTATCTAGGACTCAGCAGTGGGTCTTTATCTCTGCCTTCTCCCTCAATTGGTTCAGCGACAGAATCGGACATGGAATCCCCCTCCCAGAACCCATTCGTACCATTGAGGTGTCACCACCTGAAACATTGCTTGTGTCTAGGAGGTGGCCAAGGGGACCATTACGCAGCACCAGGCATTCACTGAAGAAGAGGAGCATGGGAGGTGCTGGAGAATTTTAAGAAATAAAATAACTGCTCTGGTTCAGATGTTGGTCCTAGGATGGCAGTATTGGGAGGTGCTTAGGTCACTGGAGACATGTCCCTGAAGGGAACTGTGGGACCCTGGTCCCATTCTGTGCTTCCTGATTCATGTTCAGTTTACTCCATCATGTACTCCCACCATGATGTGCAATCACTGCCGAAAGCCCAAACCACTGGGGCTACCCAATCTTGGAGTAGAACTCTGAACTAGAATAAACCTCTCTTTACTTCCTAAGTAGCCTGTGTCAAGTATTTTGTTACAGTGACAGTAAGCCAACTAACATAGTAACCCTTAGAATTGAGACAGATCTAGTTATCTTTAGCCCTTCTCTTACTTTTGCCCCCTCCCCTTCCCCAAACTCAGTCTCCCTGTGTTCACCAGCTTCCTCCTCCAAAGTGACCCACAGAGGGACCTACCCTCTCTTCTCACCAGATGAATCTTTCGAAGCCATTCCCAGAGCAATAGATAAAACTAGCCTGTGAAAATATGATTAAATGTTTCTGCTACCTTCCAACTGGTATTTCATTTTATAGGGCTTTCCAGAAATAAAGCTGAGAAGCAAATAAAAAAGAAAAACACTAGTGAATATTTCAGGCCCCATGGAGCATGACAATGAAGACATGCAGAAGGCAGGCAGGGCTTTCTGGGCCTGGGAATCACACCACCACATCAGCCACCTCTCTCAGGCATAAGCCAGCTCCTGTATGCATAGTCCTGGGTCAAGGAGAATGATATTGGTTCACTTCTCCATGCAGGGCTACACACATTATACAAGCTGTATAGCCTCTATGGTCCCTCTCTATGTCCAGAGTGCAGGCTACCACCAAGCAAGGAAAGATTTCCCACAACAAAAGTGAATACCATAGAATTCCCCCAAAGTAATTTGGCTCTGGAAGCACATTTACTGTGATAAGCAACTAAAGAGATATGGGTAGCTCTGTGTCTCAGAGTCCATAGGACTTTATTTTATTTATTTATTTACTGTGATAATTTAAGAACAGAAATAAGAGGAGTGGAGCACTATAAACTCACAGTGGCCCTTGAACTTGTTAAAATGGTAGATACCTGACTCCCATTACAGAATGCTAATGCTATTGTTCTAAAATAGAGACAAGGAAACTGCATTTTCATTGCCCATTCTTGTAAAGCCAGTCATTGGTGCCCAGTCCTATAGAAACATTGAGACAGGGAATTTAAACCACTTAACACAAAGCCTAGAGCATGGCAAGTTCTCAACAGCAAGACTCAGAATCAGTTCCCAACTTCATACACTCAACTTAGACTTGACCTATTGCTAAGTGAAAATTACACATAGGTGTGGCAGAATAGTAGCAAGCCCGGAATTATTTGAGTGCAGTAAAGAGACATGAGAGTGGGGGTACAGGACAGAGAGGCTAATTTGTGTTCTAATGATCCTTTAACCATTAATGTAAACTCTTCAACCCCAATTATCTTCTATTCCACAGTGTCAAGAGTTCTGAAAAGATTACACAACAACATGAAAAATAATTATCCATGGACCAGAAATTTCCAAAGTGAAAACATTCAA
This sequence comes from Marmota marmota marmota, assembly GCF_001458135.2. Lineage (NCBI taxonomy): Eukaryota > Metazoa > Chordata > Mammalia > Rodentia > Sciuridae > Marmota > Marmota marmota. Next base: position 2,742,249 of record NW_025999924.1, on the reverse strand, counting down.
ATATTGCCTTTATTTTTAAGACTCAGATTCAGAAAGCAAAATAAAGTTATTTGTTTGTTTTATAGTGCAAAGTAGGCCCCGAGTGAATAGAGTTGAAAAGTGGCTGACTCCACCAACTTTAGCACAGTATCAGAGAACTGAATCCCAAACCCAGTTGGCTATTGTTCTCCCATGAGACCTGGCCATTTCACTTTACTGATGATGAGGGTCCTCTGCAGGTGGCTGATGCTGAGCATGTCTACTTGCCACTTGGAATCACACCTCTCAATAAATGGGGTGGACTTCAGGAAGTCTTCTGTTTGGCTTGCATGCTCCTGAGCATAGGACAAAGCTCTGTTGTTTAAGAGCATAAACAACAAAAGCATTGTTCTTGCAAACCAAGAGGAAAACTGTAGATCTATCCAAAATCACTTGGTCTTAAAACTGCCTAAGGATGACAAGAATGAGGTATTATTTTAGGCCACCCATCAGTGCCAGTCATTCAATCTCCTCTCTTGGCTTCAGAAAACAATGACTCAATATGGCCATTTTCTGACAGACTTCAGCCTTAGGAAAATACTGTTCCACATATTTGGAACTAGGGCTCTTCCTGCATTAAAATAAATGGAAGCTATTCAAAGCCCATCTCTCTTTGAATCTTGGGCATATGAACACAGCTGTTTGTACTCAAATAATGAAAGAAAGAAGAAAACTCTGAATGAAAAAAAAAAAAATCAAAGACTGTTTTTACTCCATCCCGGTGCTTGACATGGGTTTTACTGCAATTCTCACAATGACCTGTAAGATGCTGGTATTGTTATCCCCATTTTTACCAAGAATAAGAAAGTTTAAATAAATTTTCCTAAGGAAGAAAAATAGATAAGCCGCACAGCTTGAAGTCAAATCAGAAACAGTAAAAGTATACAATCTTTCCTGTTAAGATTTAAATGAATAACTTCTCATGCATCTACTATTATAACTTTATATAAATGTGACAGTTCTAACAACCTGTTTTGTACCACTCAACTTTCCACGTCAATATCTGAAGCACTGCACTATTTTTTTATTGAATACATGAGATTTCAGATTTTGTGGCAGATATTTGCCATAATTCACCATGCCTGTGCCCTATTGATAAATATTGATGTTATTTCTAGTTTTCCCCTTATATACACATTTGCAAACATACTACATAAATGTGTTTTCATTTTTGTGTAGTTTCCTCCTTAGGATAAATCCCAGACTGCAAACTGTTGAGCAAAGAGCTGTCCATTTTACATTTCAATACTTCTGAGCCACCTGCCCTCCTGAAAGGTTGTAGCAGGCAGCTGCAAGAATACACCCAGTTCCTCCAACCCACCAGCACACCAGGTTGCACCAACCATTTACATTTCTGCCAAAATCACAGGGGGAAGTAGAAGCATTCCTATTCTTATCTGATTAGGCCTCTTTTTTTATGTATTGGTCACTTGAATTCTTCCAGAAATTAATTATCCCCATTCTCTATCTTTCTATTGGAATCTAACTTTTAAATTTTTCATGAGGGCTTTCTCCCACCCCTTGCTGTTTTCTTGTTGTCTGGGCCCTCCAGAGCCTATGTGCTAGTATATTGGAGACTTTTGATTTAGAGCCAAGAAAACTTCGGCAACATATTACCAGGGTGATTAGTCAAGTGCCATAAAATATGTTCGAAGAAGAAAAACTGGTTAAGTCTAAAGAACAGAAAACCATAAACTTCTCCTTGGTTGTCTGCTTCAGAAATAGGTCAGCCCCTGACTTTATCAGCTGTTGTTTATCTTACCAGAAACAATGATCCATTCAGACTTAATCTTGTTCTTCTGCACAGAGAAATTTGGATAATAGAAGAGGGGCCAAGAACAGTTTGGAGGAACATTCCAAGAAAAGGGGGACTGAGCACTGATGTGGGCAAGCGCACGCGCACACACACACACACACACACACACACACACACGCACACACACACTTCTATGCCCCAGGAAGAGGCAGACCACAAAGAATCACAGATTGTTTGTGCTGAGGCCTGGCTTAGAGATGCCCTCACACAGAGGAAAATGAGTAACTTGTCTAAAATCATCAGGAAAAGAGTAATTCCTGACTCCTGCATCCGAGCTCTTGCCACTAGAGGACACTGGCCAGAGGTAAAGCAGAGCCCAAGCTGAGTCCCTAGAGCTTAGGACATTGATTTTGCCTCCCAGAGTCCCAAAGTTATATTAAAGAGCATTATGGCAAGAATACCCTCACCCTGACCCAGGAATTTACACAAAGAGGGCTCAGCCACACAACCGGCCAGCATCTTCCTACTACTGCCTGATCTGATTGCTATAGGCAAAGGGCTTCAGGGACAATGTTATTCTGCCCTCTTGTTCCAGTACTCAAGAAAGAACATGACCAAATGCAATCAGCAAAGCAGGGCTGGTGTCCAGCTTTTCTCCTTACAAATAGCACTTGCATAATTAGCTTAATTTATTCCACCCTGTCTGCTCAGATTCAGCCAAATTCAGGCTCTGAGCTGAAGAAAACTGAGCCTGACCATATAATAGTCCTAGCCTCACAGATGGGCTCCTGTCTTATCCAGGAGAGATCCAGATATGTCCAAATCCCTGAAAGGAGAACCTGAAGAAGAAACGCAGCCTCACATGCATTCCACTGAGATGACCAAAGACAAGCAGCCAGTCGGCCATCCAACTCAGTAATATGCTAGTCCCATCATGAAACTTTGCCAAACCCAAACAAAGGCCACACTTCACCCAACACAGATGCTTAAAAGTGATGCTGGAAAGCCAGCCTCTCCATCACTTCTCAACTTGTAAGCATTTTTCTAATATCTACATGGGCCAAGAGAATAAATAGTTCACAGTGAGATTTGAAGAACAACAGGGAAAACTATTTAGAATGGTCTAGAATTCAACAGGGGGATTGATTTGTGCCAGGAGTTACACATAATTATACCATTTAATCCTCACTACTTCCTATGTAGGCCTTTTTTACCCAAACATGTACAAAAGCAAGCTGAGGAAATTATAGAGAATAGCACATTTCTGGGCTCAGCTGACTTCTCTACAGAATTTTATGGACTTTCACTGTGACATTACCAGTTCTTCCAAAAGACGAAAGGAAAAGTCTGTCTTGAATGTTAACCTATTATAAAGGTCAGTTCCTGTCTTCTTAACAGACTGATTCCCCTCCGCTTCCTCCTTGGGTGGGAGATTGGGGGCTGGGTGGTTATCTATCTTATGCTGCTGTCACTCTTTGGGAAGAGGATGCTTCCCATAAGAGAAAATTCTTTCCAAAACTTGGTGCTTATTTTAGGAGAGCTGTGTGGATTCCCAGCCATCGTCACACAGGAAATCTTATACCTCTAAATCAAAGATAAACTCTTCAAGTAAATTTCAGAAACCCTATTGTTCATTGTAGACTCTAAAAATAAACAGCAAAGACTGAGACAGAGGAAGTTGAACCGCTGGTCCGGAGCATTTGGGAACACATGAATTTTCAGCAGATAAGCTAAACCCTATAGTATATTTCTCTCATCTTTGGAGTTTTTCCAACAGCTTTCATAGTTCCAAGGGTTTTTCTGCTGATTCCAAAAGTTACATTACATCTGATTCGTTTTTGTTACTCAAAACATTCACTTTTGATGAGTAAATTTGCTACTTCAAAAAAATTTCTCCAAACAATGGTCTAAAAGAAACTGATCCAAAGGAGTTTTCTACTTGGAAATATTTATAATATACCTATACAATACTACATTAGGGAAAATATCTAATCCCACAGTTAATCCAAAACAAAATATGACTTATAAGTACTAAGTACTTATAAGCAACTCAATAAATAAATGATAGTGATAATAGTAACATGCATTTAGAGAAATTTGTTATTTCAAAACATTTTCTCACATGTCATTTTAAATGACCCTCAAAATGCCCATGGCAGGGGCACTGCAAACTTGCTTATATATAACGACTTATATCCTGGCTTTGTCACTTGTTAGCTCTGTGACCTCGGGCAGTTTACTTAAGTAATCTGAGCCTCAGCTCTTTCAATTGTGAAACATGAATGATAATCCTTCCTTGCAGAATGGATGAGAGACTTACAGACAACATATGCCAAAGGCACAGCAAGTACCAAACATATGGCAGATATTTAGAAATGGAAATGATCACTATTATTATAAGGCAGGACTGATATCATTATCCCTTCTTAAAGTTGAGGCAGCTGAGCTGAAAGAGCTCAACTGATTCTCCCAGTCACTACAGCCACCAGAATACCAGAGTTAGGACTGGAACGTGGGTCTCCAATCTGCCAAAGAAAAGAATTCTCTGCATTCTTCAAAACTCAATCTGTGAAAAGTAGAATTATTGCAAAACAAGAGAGTTGATCTATGAATCTTGAAGATAGTCAATCCATGCTTTCAACAGCAAAAGGCAATTAAGTTAAAGCTCTGCCGCCATGATATTGTTCTCAACAGGAACACAATTTAACTGAAGCAAATGTGTCTTGTTTGGAGATAGCCAACACCTTCTAAGGATTTGATGCATTTTATCTTCACCATCATTCATATCTTTTTTTTAATGACCTGCTTTCAAACTTTTACTAATCCTGACATTTCTGAGTGGGTCATTTGCCCATCAATTGAAGGGAAATCATTTCTGAACAAAATAAATCAAAAGTAAGAGACACTTACCACCTCCAGAATGCTCCTGGAGCTCACCAGTTCAATTACCATTTCAAATACTCAGTTTATCCCTCCTAAGCAGGAATATGGGTCATTTTAAGACTTTTGGTAGTTTCTGACACATGCCGGACAGAACATTTTTATCTTCATTTTTTTTCAGTTCCAGATTTAAAATTAATTCTATATGTTCTTCTCAAAATGTATTTATAATAAGTTATTACATGCAGCATTTTTGACAATAATTTGAGACCTGCCTCAAATTAGGATGTTTTCAAAACCCTAAACAAGAACAAACTTCCGTGATGCTCTCTATAGACAGTAGCTGGGATGTTTGTGAAATCACTGAAATAATACTGAAGCTGAGTATCATTTATCTTGTCTATCACGTGCTGGAATATTTGGAGTAAAGACAATCAAATGAGTGTCAATATTAACGCTAATGAATGAAAATGGAAGAGAGAAAGAGTGAGAGAATCCAGAAACACTCTCTCCCCTACATACCTGGTAGAAAACAAGTCAAAACATGTGATGATTTATAGACAGCTACAAGAACATCAACATTGTAAATATTTACTTGATACCAAGCCCAATGTGCTATTTAGCCAATAACTATTCCAAGTTGTTAGTAAGTTCTCCTTTCACTTCTTTATTCTTGTCTATTTTTTTTTTCTTTCTTTGGAACTTCTGTTTTTTTAATACCTAGATTTCTTTGCATTTATTTCTATTTTCCTTTATCCCCTGTTCTTTGTTACATGAAAGTATTCTCAGCACAATCAAGAGTCTATAGAAATGTAAGGTTGTTGTATTATTGCTTCTTGTCATCTTTCTTACTCATGTCAAGACAAGTGAAAGGTCTTTATATTCTCACTATTGTTACTATAACTTGTTCCTCCCGGTTTTGTCTCACCTGGACTTCCACAGGTTTTTTAGAATATAACGTATAAATATCAATTTATAAGGGCAGAGTTGAAGATCTTTCCACTTTTTAAATCTGGAAGCCAGCAACATTCTTTGAACACCATCTGCAAGCATAATAATTGCACTGAAACTACAGGGGAAATTCCAAGGACATGAAAGATGTTTCTTGACCTGAGTAAGCTTCATGCCCAGTTAGAGTGACAAGCCATACAATGAGCACCTAAAGGGGACCTCTGTAAGATGTACAGATAACTAGAGTTCACACAGAGGGACAATTCAAGTCAGCCAGGTTGAGCTCATCATGCAAAGTTTTCCAAAAACAAATTTTAAAAAGGAAAAGAGTGATGAGAAGTAAAAAGGAATAAGAACATTCTACCTGACCTGTTTCTGTTAGTAAATAATTTCTGTAATCTTCTGCAGGCCCCTAGGGACTATAAGCTCTCTGATACCTTTTTTTTATTATTTTTGTTTTGAATATATTATCAAAAGCTCCCTTGGAACTTAAGAAAGCTCTAATATATCTTATTTTATGCATTTTTTTAACTTCCTCGATCTGCATATTGCTTTTGTATAATCACAGCTTGATTCTCTAGTTCTATCAGGGTTTTGGTTTTTTTTTAGGTCCTTTTAGGTATATTTTTAGAATGACATGTGAAAGGCAACTTTTTTTTTTTTTGAAAAGCCATTCTGCTACATCTGCTGTTTGAGACAGCACTTGAGACTTTATTTCATCCCTCCCTGATGCTCTATGTTGTCCTTCAGGCAGTTTTATTCTCTCTGCAAAAAGGATCAGGTTACAAAACAGCCTTCTCTACACTGAAGTGGGGGAAGCCAAAGCCAAATGATCTAAATATAGTCAGAATCTGTTGGACAGTTGATCAATAAGCACCAAGCCGGGAATGTAATTGTTTCTACCATCTTTTTCCAACACTCTGCATTTTCTTTTTCAATTTTATTTGACACCAAAGTTGATAAAGTGGCTCTTCCTTGAAAATGAAAATGCATCATGGTAAAAAAAAAGGGGGGGGGGCAGGATATTTTAAACAAGAAGCCAGACTCCCAATACCAGAAAAGCTTCTGTTTGTTGCTTTCTTAATGACAGACACAGGTTGAAGACCAGGCTATAAACAAAAGAGCTCCTATAAACTGAGCCTCCCCACACAAACGCATCAAATGCTTCACCCACCTGCTTATGGGACACATACATTTTGTTCCAAAATAAGAGTATAGTGCCAAATTCAAATATCCAGATGCAATTAATATGTACTATATTTGCATAAAAGTGAGTTTGCCCATTCCTGAAAATTAGAATTTCTTGGGAGGAGGCTGTTGATAAATTGAAGAAGAAATAAAAGAGAGGAAAAGCACTGTAAGAGAGTATAGCAAGGGGAGACTTGGGTGGCCAAAGAACAACTTGAGGGGTAAATAATATTTCACAAGTAATAGTTTCACATTATTTCCAAAGGCCAATCACAGCAAGGGCCATGAAGAAGGCATCAGCATCTGTTAGCCCTCTGTCAATCAGGGCTCTCACCACCATTTTTTCACCTTTAGGCACCATGAACAATTTGCCTACTTGCTTCCAACCAAGCAAATTTAATAAAGCCCATAGTTCATCCATGTGACTTCAAGTTTTAAGAAAATAACCTTAGGATGAAGCTTTTGTTTCACAAGTTATCTTTTCTCCACGCAGCCCTGTCTTCTAGATGGAGAATGAAGAGCTCCCAATGGAAGAAAGCATATCCATGTACATTTTTCTCCATTGTGAGACGTCAAGCCGAGTGCTCTGTAATACAGCCATGGGTGTTTGCCCATTGTAAGCCAGTGTCATATTTGTCTTGTGCTTTTCATCATACATTTGATTTAGCAGGCAAATTTTCAAGGCTCAGCGCTGATGGATGTACCCTGGAGCCAACTTCAAAGCCAGACCTTAGATTTATGGAAATAAATAAGCATAGTACTTCAATTACAAGTTCCTACTTTGAATTCCAATGTGCACATAAAAATGTTCATCCTAAAAATCCTGCCCTTGATTTTTTGACCCAGGAAGTCTCTTGATTTTGCTCTTAGCACCATTCTCATCTCACCGTGCCATTTTAACTCAGTCTGCTTTCACAAATACAGTATAAAAATTGAGTTCCACCATGTCCTATAATATATGTCTCTTTTTGCTAATTGGCAAGTGATTTTTGCAAATTGGTGAGAGATTTTTAAAAAGTCACCCTGACTAACTCTGGCCAAGCTGGGTAGCAGCTGGAAAGCCCACAGAGCCAACCCAATTTGCATCATCTTATCAAAGCTTTCAAAGTTTGGATACCAGTCAGCTGGTACCATAGTGAATTAGAGCAGTTCCCTACTTTGCCTATAGGTCTGAGACCCCATGGCAAGTTCTCAAAGGGGACTAAACAGGGGCAGGTAAACAAAGTCAGCTGTACAAGAGCCTGCTACTGCAAAGCATACAGAAAATGACAGAGATGCAGACCTGAAAGAACCAGAATATGTATCCACACACATGCATGTGTATACACATACATACACACAAACATGAAGTCACACGTGCACATATGTGCATGTATACTCCTGTACACACATGACACAGTGGGAAAATAGTTGTGACATACTAAAGGGAATGAAAATTTCAAAATTACTGTGAATATACTTTCAAGACTCCAAGGTTTGGAAGAGGGTATTCCACAAGTGATTCCTCTACCTTAAACAATTAGGACAAAAAAAAAAAAAAAAAAAGGCAAGGGGCAGGGGTGGTGAATCCCTGAAAATACAGAGCATACCACCAGCAGAGAATAAAAGACACTAATGCTGCCAAAGATTAGTACACAGAATTCAGATTTAATAGTAAAAAACAGAGTGGGGGGGGGGGGAACAAAAGAGAAAAAAGAGACCAAAAAGGAGAAGAAAAGAGAAGCCAAAGTTTCAAAGAGAGCTAAGTACAAAGGTTTAAGCTGAAATGACACTGCAGGAATAAAGGAGGCTTGTAACTGAATTACTATGAAATAACGTTGGGCCCAAAATGAGTGATGGAACATTTTTAAATGTAGGAACTAAAAAATCAGGATGAGACATTCTTTAAGTAAATTATAATTCAAATGGGATAAAAATACAGTTTAACATTAGGTAAATCATAATTCAAATAGGACAATATAGTTTAACATTTGGGGGATTTATAAAAATATGCAGTCGATTTGACAATTTTGAAAAATACAACAATAAAAAAGAATAAGGAAGGAAGAGAAACATCCTATTAATGAAAGAGAATCTCTGTTATCATACATTCTTCTGGTCACATCTATGCAAATTGTGATTACACTGTCTATGCTGTGACTTTGTCAGCATCACAACTTGTCATAATTTTTCATGATGTTAAATGATCTCTAAAACTATAATTTTTAGACAGTTTGATGCCTAATTTTTATACTATGAACAAAAGTGCATGAATACCTTCATACATAATTTTTAATTACTTTCTTTTTCTAATTACATAGTAATTGCTTCCTTAGAATATACTCTTTTTTTATATTTGAGAAGAAAATAAAGGGTAAAAGCTGGTCCTCTGGATTCATTAAAGCTTTTCTTTATATTCTTTTTAGTTACATACAATACCAGGATACACCCTGACATCATCACAAAAGCATGGAACACAATCCACTCCAATTCAGTCCCCAGCACTTCCCCGCTGCCCCCTACTCCCCTCCCTCCACTCCACCCATCCTTCTTCTATGCACTTGAAGGATTCGAAAGTGCAAAATAACTTTTTAAAAATTTTGTACCATTTTTTTGCCACTTACAATATATAAAATTTTGTTTCACCACACACTAGGCACCATGAGCATTTAGGAGAAAAAAAAGTCTTTTGTTTGATTAGTGGGGGTCAGAGGCACCTTTAATCTAAATCCAATTTGCTATTCAATACATACATTCAACTCCTGAATATGCACAGAAGTTCTTATACTTTTTATAACCATGAACTGCTTTGAGAGTAATGTGAAACCTTTGAGAGTAATGTGAACTTCTTTCTGTAAACATGTTCACATACAGTGAGATAAATTCCCTGGAGCTCCATCATAGAACAATCTCTAACTGACTTCCAAACATCCGACCCAGGTGGGACATCTGAGCCATTTATAATCTGGGATGTCAATAATTAGTTCAAGCACATAGAAACATGCATGGTTTGGTGGGAAAGGATTCAGCTTGAGCCATGAGGCTTGCTTTCCAGCTTTAGCTGGAAACATGTTTAGATCCTTGTCACAGGCTGGGCCTCTAGGTTCCCTTCCATCTGCAAATCCCTGGAGTTCCAAGATAATGTCACCCTTCCTTGGCATGTTGTAGACGTCTGTTCTATGGAAAGTTCATGGTTATTTTCTCTTTCTAGGTTCCTTGTTTTCAGGAGTAGATGGGACTATCTTCAACTCTATTTGATATTTTCTCCAGAATACCCATTAATGTCAATACCATTGACTGCATACATCTCTTGTCTTCCATGACAAATTGGGAACTTCTTGGGGGCATAAAGTGTGTCTAACTCAACTGTGCCTAATTTATTTAACATATTCACCAGTAAATATCTATTACAATGAACTGAGAAAATTCTAAACAAAATAGAAATATGTTTAGGATTTTGTTCCAAACAAAAGAGAATAGTGTCTACAATATCAAATAAAAGGAGTTCAGTTTTGCTTGGATTGATTATAATTCTTCGAAGTGTCTAAACATGCATATGTATTGACCATCTTTTCAGCTTAAATAAAAATGTTTACTCAGTTGATTTCTCTTATTCACAATAGTTATTGTGCTGCTATGAAGTTGCTGAAAATACTGAATTAGCAAATACTAGGCATTACTCCTAGGAGAAAACAAGGTAAGCCTCTGGTCACAACATAGCCATCAACCAATCCTTAAATAACCCTGTTGTATGTGTTTCTGTGTACATGCATCTTATCTAATATATATTGTTAGTTCTTACCACTGAATGCACGCTGTCAACACCTCTACAATTCAGTCCTGAAAGAAGTATATGTAACTCACATGTGTCTTCTTCAAGGCACCTTTCTGCTGTCTTTCACTTAGGAATGCTAGTCAATGCTTGAGCACTATGTTTCGAAACCATTTCACACAGGGGTATCACCAGCGAAAAGTGCAAAAACTCAAAAACACAGCACGAACCATACCATGAAAAAGATACTTGCTTACAGTCAGAACTGAAACAAGAAGGCTAAGCATCACCTTTTCTAGCCTCAGCTGGGAATATACATATCTTGTGGCTTGCTCTGTGCTTGTCCACAAATGATTGCAAAAGCTTGTAAGTACCACTTTGAGGACTACAGATAAATTTTAGTGAATAGCCAAATTCCCACATAGACGAATAGATGAATTCTGTTAATAAAGATTGACTGTACACTGATTTTTCTCTCCATTCAATTAGCATTACATCATTTTTAGCACCTGATTTCCCCTCCAAATATAAAGGCTCCTGGAAGTTTCTTCTTCTCCTCCTCCTCCTCCCCCTCCTCCT
>NW_025999924.1:2710228-2731112 GCF_001458135.2 Marmota marmota marmota | reverse complement strand
CTCTCCCTCCTCCTCCTCCTCCTCCTCTTCCTCCTCCTTCCTCCTCCTTATAAATAAGCTACTTCTTAGCCTCTTGGTTCTCTCTCTCCCCCATTCCCTCAGCCCTCCTCTGACGTCCCCTTTCTTTTTGGCTGCACTTCTGGTCTTGTTTTGCCCACGCCTGTTGCCTTTATCCCGATCCAAGCCTGTCTGACCTTTTCTTATGGTCTCCCTTCCACTCCCTGTCCTGTTCCACCTCCTCACCACTCCCACTTTTTTTTGTGTGTGTGTGTGTTTTTAATATTCTTAGTCTCTTAAAAGGTCACATTTTTGTAGGCACTTCTGTTATAATAGGGTTAGTTTTGTTAATATTTGTAATGAATACTTAGCCCCATGAACTTCCTCAGCACAGGACAGGACCATTGGGTGTGGAGGACAATGGAAAGGAACTAACAGGGCCAGGGTTGATGCTGGGGTGGGAGATGGTGGACGGGGTTGAGGGGGCCAGGATGAGGGCTGCAGGCTACCCATGGGTGGAGAAGGGAAAGGAGGAACTTTGTGACAGCTGGTTTCAGCAAACAGATCCCTCCATGAGTCAACGCTAAAAAAACGCAAGGAGAAGACAGACCTCAGACTAAATTCAGGACAAAGTGTAGGGATGCTCCAGGCAGTACATGGCTCTACAGAAGCCCCAGAATCAAAAGACAGGCGAGTAGGAGAAACCTAAGCAGCACCTAGTGGAAGAACAGTGAGACGTTCTCTGAGATGCAATGATTCTAGCGTCCAGTACAAGGGAGAGAACATGAAATAGAAGTCCACTCTATGCTGAATGTTGGGGAGAGGCAGTTCCTGCAAAAGGTTTTATGACCTTGGTTTCCATTTCAATACCCATCTCCCCATCTTGGAATGCTTCCACCCACTCCTCCCCGGTAGCCTAACCTGAACTTGTCTTCTGGATCTGAGGTGACTATAGATAAGATGGTATTCACCTTATATCTTAAAGAATAGGCACAATTTTGAGAGGAACTAAACAACTAGAAAGACATTTATAGCTGCAGAATGGCTGAAAAAGACATGGTTTTAATGAGGACTTGCAATTAATTCTCATGGCTGGAGCACAGGAAGCAGAAGTGCAAGGTCATGGAGGGCCCTAAATCTCAACAAGGTTGAACTATTCTTAGCAGACCATGGGCTGTCTATGAATGTGTGAGAAAAAGTTGTGGCATGGTTTTGATTTAGAAAGACAATATAGGCAAAAGTATAAACGATGAATTGAAAGGACAAGAAATGGGAAGGAAGTGGTAAGGAAGGGGCTGTGATGGCCCAGACAAGCAATGCTGAGGCTTAAGGCGGCAATATAGTCCTGGCTTCAGTGCTAAATTAAATTTGGGAAATGCAAATCAAAACTGCACTTGAATTTGATCTCACACTCGTCAGAATGGCAGTCATCAAGACTATAAACAATAATAAATGCTGGAGTGGATGTGGAAAAAAAGGAACACTTTTGCACTATTGGTGGAATTGAAAATTAGTATAACCACTATGGAAATTGGTGTGGAAGTTCCTCAAAGGAGTAGACATGGAAACACAATATGACCCAGCTTCTTGGTATTTATTATAAAGAATTAAAGTCATCATACTACAGTAATACATGCATACCCATTTTATAGCAGCAAGATTCAAAGTAGTCAAACTAGGGAACCAGCATAGATGTCCATCAATGGAATAAAGAAAATGTGGTATCTATACACAATGGAGTTTTAGTCAACCATTAAGAAAAATGAAATTATGTTATTTGCATAATATTGTCATTTGCATAATATTGTCATTTGCATAATATTGTCATTTGCATAATATTGTCATTTGCATAATAAATTATGTCATTTGCATATTTGTCTAACATAATGTTAGACAAAATAAGCCAAACCCAGAAGGTCATGGGTCATGTTTTCTCTCATATGTGGAAGCTAGAGGAAAAGAAAGTTGTGGGGGAGGGAATCTCAGGAAAATCAAAGGGAAAGAAAGGGGAAATACTGGGGAATGATATTAGCCAAATTATATTGTTATATTGTGTTCCTGTATAAATATGTAGCAACAAATACTATATGTAAATGTACAATTATAAGGCATAAATAAAAACATGGAAAAATGTTTGCTAAATTAAGAATACAGAATTTATTATACCAAATATACCATCTTTGTAGATAAAATGGTAAGCCATTTTCAACTATTTATTCATAAGAAATATTTCTCCCACTAGTGTATCACTTTTTAATACAATAAATTATTCTGTGAACAAATTTGGCAGCCAACAATATACGATAGGAACAGAGAAATTAATCATCTTAATAATAATGATAATGGTTGTCATATATGCACATGGTATTCTTTTTTTCATTCATTCATTCTTTTAATTTTTTTAGTTGTCAATGAACTTTTATTTTATTCATATTTTATTTATATGCGGTGCTGAGAATCAAATCCAATGACTCACACATGCTAAGCAAATGTTCTACCACTGAGTTACAACCCCAGTCCTCATTTATTCTTAAAACAGCATAAGGTAAAGCAGAAATAGCAGATCCCATTTTACAGATAGGAAAACCAAAGCTCAGAGTGTTGGAATTGTTTTTCCAATGATGCACAACTAGACAGGAACAGAACTACTATCTGAGCTCAGGTTTGTTTTAACCTGAAACTCGTGTTCTTAATTACACTACATTATATGGTAGTGTTGTTTAGTATATAGGGAAAATATATTTTAAAAGTAAAAGTATTTAGTTCACATTTCAAACACCATATTAATGCTGAAAGATCATACTGCAGCTAACATATTTTTTGGTGAAAATATAAGTCAGAAGTTAAATCCATAATTACAGACCCACTATGCTCAGTAGCAAGGTGTCACTTTTAGTTATTTTTCCGACAATTGATGCTCAAAGACAAAAGTATTCCATGAAACACACTGTGATGGTTTGGACATGGTATGAGTATGTCCCCCAAAGGGTCAGGTATTGAAATGTAATCCTCATTCTCAGGTATTAAGAGAGTGAAAACTAAACTTAACCATGTTGTTTAGAGATGGAGCCTTTGTTCTATTATCAGGACTAGATAAAGTCATTAGGGTGGAGCCCCCACTGTTGAATACTTGTGTCTTTATAAGAAGAGAGACCAGAAGACAGACACACACACACATACTGACACACACACACTCCCTGACTCTCACCACATGAGGCCCCACCCTGCCTCAGGACTCTGCCAGCAAGAAAGCCATCATCGGCTGCAGCCACTTGGCCTTGAACCTCCAGAACCATAAGCCAAAATAAACTGCTTCTCATTAAAACTTTCTTAGTCTGTGGCTGTGTAATTGGCAGCAGAAAACAGATACAAACAATAGCCAACCACGAACCATAAAAATAAAAGTGTAAATTTTCAAAATAGTTTCTGATTATCGTCTGAATTTCAGTAATGTCCATTGTGATATTTCCTTTTTCATAACAAATTTTAGTAATTTGAGTTTTCAATCTCTTTCTCTTCATTGGCATGGCTAAGGGTTTATTAATTTTATTTATTTTTTTCAAAGAACCAACTTTTTGTTTTATCAATTTTTTGAATTGTTTCTTTTGTTTCAATTTCACTGATTTCAGCTCTGATTTTAATTATCTCCTGTCATCTACTGCTTTTGGTGTTTATTTGTTGTTCTTTTTCTAGGGCTTTGAGATGTAATTTTAGGTTATTTATTCATTGACTTTCTATTCTTTTAATAAATGAGCTCAAAGCAATGAACTTTCTTCCTGGCACTGCCTTCATAGTGTTGCAGAGATTTTGATACCATTTTCATTTACCTCTAAATATTTTTTTATTTCAATCCTGATTTCTTCTGCCATCCATTTGTCATTCAATAGTGTATTACTTAGTCTTCAAGTGTTAAAGTATCTTCTATTTTTTATTTTATCATTGATTTCTAATTTCATTCCATTGTGATCTGATAGAATGTAGGGTATTATCTCTATTTTCTTGTGTTTGCTAAGAGTTGCTTTGAGGCATAAGATATGGTCTATTTTAGAGAAGGATCTGTGTGCTGCTAAGAAGAAAGTGTATTTGCTTATTGATGGATGAGATATTCTATATATGTCTGTTAAGTACAAATTATTGATTGTATTATTTAGTTCCATAGTTTCTTTGTTTAGTTTTTGTTTGGAGGATCTATCTAATAGTAAGAGAGGAGTGTTAAAGTCACCCAGTATTATTGTGTTGTGGTCTATTTGGTTCTTGAAATTGAGAAGGGTTTGTTTGATATTCGTAGATGCTCCATTTTTTGGGCATAAATATTTACCTTTGCTATGTCCTATTATTGCATAATTCCCTTAAGCAGTATGAAATGTCCTTCTTTGTCCCTTCTGATTAACTTTGGCTTGAAGTCCACTTCATATACACCAATAAAAAGAAAATCTTGCAGTCATCAACAAATTTCTGAGACACACGACATAACTGAATCAAAAAGACATACATGATTTAAACAATTTCAATAAAATAGAAGACACCATCAAAAGCTTACCAATTAAGAAAAGCCCAGGACCAGATGAATTCTTAGCTGAGTTCTACAAGACCTTCAAAAAAGAATTAATACCAATACTCCTCAAATTGTACCATGAAATAGAAAAAAGAGGGAATAGAAGGTAAATATTTGGTGTAAAAGAACAACAAATCAACACCAAAAAAATAAAAGTAAATATTTATGCCTCAAACAGTGGAGCATCTACATATATCAAACTCATCATATTCCAAACTCATTCTGTGAAGCTAGTATTACCTTGATACCAAAACTAGACAAAGACACATCAACGAAGGAAAGTTTCAGACCAATGTCCCAGATACCAAAAACAGATAAAGACACATCGAGTAAAGAAAACATCAGACCAATATCTGTGATAAACTTAGATGCAAAATTTCCCAGTAGAATTCTGGCAAATTGTATCCAAAAAAATGTTAAAAAAAATAGTACACCACGATCAAGTGGGGTTCATCCCAGGGATGCAAGATTTGTGGAAATCAATAACGGTAATTCATCACGTCAATAGACTTAAAGACAAGAATAATATGACTACCTCAATAGATACAGAAAAAGCATTTGACAAAATACAGCACCTCTGTATTCTCAAAACACTAGGAAAACTGGGGATATTAGAAACATATAAAAGCTATATACACTATATAAAAGCTATATACACTAAACCCAAGGCCAACATCATTTTAAGTGGAGAAAAATTAAAAACATTCCCTCTAAGAACTGGAACAAGAAAAGTATGCCATCTTTTATCCAACATTATCCTTGAAACTCTGGCCAGAGCAATTAGACAAAAGAAATTAAAGGGATACAATTAGGAAAAGGAGAATTCAAACTATCACTATTGCCAATGACATGATTCTACATTTAGAAGATCCAAAAAATTCACCAGAATATTTCTAGAACACCTAGTAGAAGAAAAAGTAGGCCCAAATCTTCATTATGGCAGATTAGGCCCCAACTTCCTTAACAAGATTCCTAAAGCACAAGAAATAAAAATCAAGAATCAGTAAATCAGGTGGTTTCAAACTAAAAAGCTTATTCATAGCTAAGGAAACAATCAAAAACATGAAGAGAGAGCCTACAAAATAGGAGAAAATCTTTACCACATGTACCTTAGATACAGCATTAATTTCCAGGATATATAAAGAACTCAAAAAACTTAACACCAAAAAAACAAATAACCCAATTAATAAATGGGCTAAGGAAATGCACAGACACTTACAGAAGAAGATATACAAATATAGAAGATCAACAAATATATGAAAAATATTCAATATCTCTAGAAATTAGAAAAATATAAATCAAAACTACACTCAGAATGATAATTATCAAAATATAAGCAACAATAAATGTTGGCAAAGATGTGGGGGAAGAAGTACACTCATACATTGCTGGTGGGACTGCAAATTGGTACAACCACTCCAAAAAGCAGTATGGAAATTCCTCAGAAAAATTGGAATGGAACCACCATTTGACCCAGTTATCCCAATCCTCAGCATATACCCAAATGACTTAAAATCATCATACTGTAGTGACATGGGCCCATCAATGTTTAGAACAGCTCAATTCACAATAGCTACTAAGCTATGGAACCAATGTAGGTGCTCTTCAACAGATGAAGGGATTAAAAAAATGTGGTATATATACAAAATGGAATATTACTCAGCCATAAAGAAAGAATGAAATTATGGAATTTGCCAGTAAATTAAAGGAGTTGGAAACTAGTATGCTAAGTGAAATAATCCAATTTAAAAAAATCAAAGGCCAAATGTTCTCTCTGATATGTGGATACTGACTCACAATAAAGGGGGTGGGGGGAGGGAAGAATAGAAGTTCATTGGATTAGACACAGGGGAATGAAGACAGGGGGGGGTGAGAATTGGAAAGACAGTAGAATGAATCAGACATAAGTTTTTTATACTCATATATGAATACATGAATAGTGTAACTCCACCTCATGTACAGCCACAAAAATGGGAAGTTATACTCCATATATGTCTAATTTGTCAAAATATATTCTACTGTCATGTATAACTAAAAAGAACAAAATATTTTTTAAATAAGTAATTTTTTAAAAAGACTGCAGTGTAATAAAGACAATGTGGTATGTATACGTATGTACACATACACACACACACACACTCACACACACACACACACAATGGAGTTTTCTTTTGTCATAAAAAAGAATGCAGGAAATTAGATGGAATTTGAGAATATCGGGTTAATCAAAATAAGCCAAACTCAGAAAGTCAAGGGTTGCATGTCTTCTCTCATATGTAGAAATTAGAGAGGAAATGGAAAAGACAGGTGGGAGGAATATCAGGAAAATCAAAGGGAATCCAGTAGAACAGAGGAAAGGGACCCGGAGGGAAGAGGGGAAGGAAAGGCGAAATACTGAAGAACAGTATTGTCCAATTCCACTATTATATTGTGTGTATATACAAATACATAGTAATGAATCCCACCAATATGTACAATTATAATGCACTGATGTGGAAAAAATATTGCTGTGGAATTAAGCTGAAAATCAATAACAAACAGATACCTTGAAAATCCTTCGATATTTAGAAATCAAATAATACATTTCTAAAGAGCATACAGGTCAAAGAACAAATCCCAATAGAAATTAGAAAATATTTTAAACAACATAAGAATGAAAATCCTGGCCAGGGATATAGCTCAGTTGGTAGAGTGCTTGCCTTCCATACACAAAGCCCTGGGTTCGATCCCCCACATCACACACACAAAAAAAAAGAATGAAAATCCTAAAAAGGAAAATTTGTGCGACATAGATAAATCTGATCTTTGAGGGATATTTACAGTCTTAAATTTATACGTTAGATGAGAAGAAAGCCTACAAGTCAATTGTCTTAGGATCTATCTTAAGAAACTATAAAAACAACAAATTAAATCCAAAGAAGTTATCCCATCTATGTATGATATATCAAAGTGCATATATGCATTTTACGGTCATGTATAACTAATTAAAACAAATAAAAAATTAATAAAAAGAAAGGAAATAATAAAATTAATCAAAATTGTTAAAAACACAAAAAAGGAGAACAACCAACAATGTTGTTTCTTTGAAAAGACTAATAATACTGATAAACCCATAGTAAGATTAATCAAAAAGAAAATAAAGAAATAAGATAAAAAGCACAAATATCCAATATCTGAAATGAAAAAAGAATATTACTAGTCTTCAGATATGTTAAAAATCATATTATGAGTAATTTTATGGAAATAGACTTGAAAATGTACTTAAAATAGATAATTCCTTGTTGAATACTACTAAATAGATTAGGAAGAACTAGCAATAAACTTACATAAACTCTACAGAGAATTTAAAAATAGGGAACACTATCTTCTGGTATTATGAGGACAGCATATCCTTTACATCACAACCTGACGTCATTACTAAGGAAAGTTGGGCCAGAGCTTGCTCATGTAACAAATGCAAGACCTTACATAAAATTTTAACAAGCTGGATCCAGTAATGTAACTTATCAGTTCAGTTTGTTCTAGGAATATAGGTTGGTTTAACATTCAAAGATATTGGTTTTACTTGGAATGGAACCACCATTTAACACAGCTATCCCACTTCTTGGTCTATACCCAAAGGACTTAAAATTTGCATACTACAGTGATACAGCCACATCCATGCTCATAACAGCACAATTCACAATAGCCAGGCTGTGGAACCAACCTAGATGCCCTAGATAAATAGATAAAGAAATTGTGGTATATATACACAATGGAATATTATTCAGAAATAAAAGAGAATAAAATTATGGCATTTGCAGGTAAATGGATGAAGTTAGAGAATATCATGCTAAGCAAAGTAAACTAATCCCCAAAAACCAAAGGCCAAATGTTTTCTCTGATAAGTGGATGCTAATCCATAATGGGGAGAGGGGCATGGGATGAGTGGAGGAATGATGGATGGGGCAAGGGGTGGGGGAGGTGGCATGGGGGTAGGAAAGATGGTGGAATGAGATGGACATCATTACCCTAGAAAAATGTATGATTGCATAAATGGTGTGACCCTACTTTGGGTAAAACCAGAGAAGTCAAAAATTGTATACAATAAATCAAAGAGCATTCTGCTGTCATGTATAACTGATTAGAATAAATAAAAAATTTTAAAAAAAGAATTCTAAAACTCCTATAGTTTCAGGACATTTGCAGTAACCCAAGACTCCAATGCTTACTTTTCCATTTAAGATCATCCATTCAATCAATAGTACTGCAAATCAATACTATTGACAAGAGCATCATGCAAGATAACATTCTTGTAGAAATGTTACTAAACATCTGTTCTTTTCGCACAACTGTTTGGTTTCTGGGGATCATCTTTTAATCCAGTGACAACTATTCTTCAAGTTCAAAGCTGACATCTAATGATAAGGAATGCATGTGGAATAATAATTGTGAGAGTGAGTGATTTAAAGACTATATCACTTGAAGGAGACATTCCAATTTCAGAAACATTATAATGTGAAAAGAAAATGTCCCTAAGAAAGTTTCTGAACATTTAAAAAATTATATATCAGTTTTAGATAGTTAACCAGATTCATAGAAGGAAAGCGAAATCTATTATTTTGACAGATTCAGAAATACCATTTGATAAAATTTAATATCTATTTATGATAAGAAAACTCTTAACAAACTAAAAGGAAAAGAGAACTTAATTTAATAAAGGGCATGTACAAAAAAATTACTTTTAATACTTAAATGTTGAAAACTTTTCTTCCAAATCAGGAAAGAGTAAAAGACCCTATCACCATTTTTAGTCAACACTGGAAATCCAGTCAAAACAATAAAGCAAGGGGTGGGGGGAATAAAAGGCATAGAATTGGAAATAAATAATATGTAAATATTCTTAGACAATAGGATAGTATTATTCAAAAGAATCCATTGATAAAGTATTTGAATTAATTTTAGCAGCACAATAACTGTATAGAAAAACCACATTTACATTTACAAAACAGAGCAAAATTTACAAAACAGCATAACTTGCAACAGCATCAAAAATATCAAATACATAGATAAACATCTAAAAGATATATAAGACCACAAAGTACACTTTTTCTCTTTGTGTCAATATCATACTTAAATTTTGAACTTTATAATAAGTAACCAGTCTTTCCCTCCTCTTTATTTTTTTTCTTTTTTTTTCTTCCTCTTTAGGGCTCTATTGGCTGACTTGGCTAAGTACATTTCCATATAAATTTTATAAAATTGTGAATCTTCATTTAAAAATAAAGCCTGCTGACTTTTTGATTAAAATAGCATTGACTTCATTATAATACAGAGCCTTTCCATCTATGCATGGCACAGTCTTCCATTTATTAAGATATTTTGTTTCTTTGAAAAATGTTCTCTACATTTCTAATCTATAGTATTAGAAATCAATCAGTGATTTTGAAAAATTGAAAAGAAGGGTTATTAGAGAAGACCATAGGGAGAGAAGAGATTATGTGTTCTGCAGATAAAGAGCTCGTTCCTGACCTGAGTTTTCTTTTGCTTGTTTATTTTAAGGCAGAATGAGAAGAGAAAGCAATTCCTCAACAATCCCTTAAAATGCAACTGAGATGGCCACCACTCATCCTGCATGACATGTGAACAGTGTATAAGAGCTCAAGAGGCACATATCGTCCTGTAGATCAGATTTTCAAACCACAGATTCTGGGTTTAGTGAGTTACACTCTTATTTTCAATAACAGAGAATAAGATAGAAATGATCAACACGCATTGTGTATAGTACGGTTAAGCATTGTTCCATGAAACTCTTATTAAACCATATACATGTATACACACACAAATATATGAACCTGAAGATGCACCAGGAAGTATATGTGTTTCTCATCATTGAATACAGTAAAAAATATATGGAAACTATGAACAGATTCCAAGTGCACCATATAATATTTAACCATCAAATATTTAACATGTAATATTAACCATTAATTCATATTTTGTAGCTATACCATTTTTCATTTAGCTCAGATGTAGTCTTTAGTTTTGTGGATATTAAGTGTTTGAGGGAAGAGAATTAACAACAGTTAATGGTAAAAGATTCAGAATCAATGAATCCGTTTGAGAAGGGGCAAGAGATGCAGCTCAGTGGCCGAGTGCTTGCCTAGCATGCGGGAGGCCCTTGGTTCAATCCCCAGCACCAACAATAAAAGGAAGGAGGGAGGGAGAAAGGAAGAAACTGGAGGTTATTAGTGATTTAAGTAGAGAAGAATATGAGAACAAAATGTAATAACAACAATGTGATGAAGGTAACCTTAGCTCAGTATCTTTGAAAGACATGTTCAAGAACAATTGGGCTTTGGCTTCCTGATGCTTACCACGGGCTGTGTTCTTACCCTGACTGTAGATAAAGAAGAAATCAGAGTAAGCCTACGCACCTTGGCCCTGGTCTGTATTGTAAATGGGCAAACATGGAATTGAGAGGAAAGAAAAAAAAAAAGAGGAATAACTGGGCTTTAACTCAGAGAGGGCTTTGGACACCATGTGTATCCAGAAATGGACAGCAAGTACCGCAGACCCAGCGAATTACGACAAAGGCAGCTGTCTTTAGAGCTGTCTTTCACCCAGCTCTCCTCTGTAAACCACCCCTGAGCTGTGTTCCTTTAGCAATTCATCTGTTCTGGTCTTTTAGATTCTCCTTCAGTGAGCTCAACAGTCACCCTGCTACCAATCCACGTCTGGCTCTCCATCTCTACTCTGAAGTGCCACCTTGGCAGTTTTCTCTTCCAGCTTTCTAGGTCAGGACCATCTCCCAGCCAGTATCAACTAGGGTTCAGGCAGAAGAGACTGAGATATTGGAAGACGAATAGCAGCTTTACGCTCAACTCCTAGGTTGATACCACTCTACCCAGAAGATTCCTGGAGGTCAGCTATCACCACTTGGCATAGAAAGGAAAAAAACTAAGAGCAGACTATGAAGTAACCAAGAAAGAAGAGAATATTGACTTGTCGGCTTGACAAAATAAAATGCTCTAGATTGTTAGTCTGCTGTTCGTCAGAACTACAAGAGTTCCTATGCACTCAAGATAAATAGATGCTTAGACTCCAACTGACTTTTCCTGTCAACTTTTGTGTGACATCTGTGGGAATGCCCCATATCAACCTCAGAAAGTTTTTCCCTCCAGAAAGACACGGCTTTTGGAGCTAGTCCTCCTCAGGAAGGGCCAGAAAGTTTCTAGGGATTCACAAGGACACTAATCCAAAACATAAGGAATTTTATCATCAGGTGACTAAAATTTACCCAATGTCTTTGAGACAGGTCAGACCCCTACCTTATTTGGGGAAACCCAGCAAAAAGACTGGTACATAAAAGGTGTCCTGAAGATCAATAATGAACCATTTATTCCATGCATCCAAAATCACTGGTGAATACAGTTATTCGATCCCTAGCCCAGTGAGACACCTACTTCAGAATCAGAGCTAGTATCAAACTGGGTTCAATATTGAGCATTAGATGGTGGTTTATCCACTGAGGTTTTCAAGGAACTTTAAAAAGTCACTCAGAGACAGAATTCACAGCCCTATGTTAATGTGCCCAGTCTGGTTAGAGCCAGACGCAAAGTTAGTAGTTTACAAAAGAACCCAGTCCCTGCTCCCACCCATTTCTAAATGCCAGCTGAGAGCTCATTTCTCAGACTCTTTCATCCACACAAAAACCCTGAGAACATTACCAAAACAATCAAGAACAAAAGATCAGAAAGTTGAAATGAAGTATGCAGTCTCTCCTCCTCCCTAAAATGGCCATTTGGTTAAAATCCATGAAAATGAAAGAGTTAAAATTCTGCACAGTTTAAGCACAACCAGTTGACCTTTAAATGTGCTGGTTTGAGTCCAATCACCTTTCAACAAGCATGAAATCTGGCACAAGGCGTACTAACACACACCAATTATTTTCATAGTGTACATGACTGAGCTCACAGAGTCCTGTTTAGAAAAAAAGACTAATGTTCATTTTCCAAAAGCCAGACTTAGCAGCTAAGTGTCCCTGTTGGGAGGATTTTCCCTTGTTAACCATCTCCAAAAGTGCCACTGGAGAAGCCTTTCCTTAAAAATGCATAGTACCCTGAAGAAAATAAATTTTCTGTCTTATTTAAATTCTCTTTTATAAAATAGTTTTCCGTACCTTTTTGTATGTCAAAAGTAAAGACAGCTGGGACATAATTACTATCCCCAATTAAGAACTTTGCATTCCAAATATATAAGAGGGAAAAAAAAAATCTACTCCCAGTGAAATGGTGAAAAGCTGAATCCTCCTTTGAGCAAATGTATTCAAATCCACAGATTCAAAATCAATCACTTAATGGGTGTCCATTTCCTAAAATAATTATCTGTTTTTCAAGAGTAATTCCCATGAGACTTAAAAGTGGTGAGAGTCCCTCAGGTTTTTAAAATATAATTCAATTTACAAACTTTCCATCACAGGCTTTTTTATTTTTAGTTGTAGATGGATACAGTAACTTTATTTTATTTATTTATTTTTATGTGGTGCTGAGGATTGAACCCAGTGCCTCACACACTAGGTAAGTACTCTACCACTGGGCCACAAGCCCAGCCCCCTCCATCACAAGCTTTTTGAGAACACTTTGCTTGGCTGTTTGGATGCCATGTGCAATTTGGAAGCCTGTGCCATACGGCATTATCGCCTCTGGTCAATTGCAAGACTGTGTCCTTTCTCACCTCCTTTGTCGATAGTCCTCAACTTCAGAGACCCTCTGTGGCCCAATCCCCCTCCCAACACTGTTCCCATCACAGCTCTTGCTACCACATTTCTAGTGATGTGGAATACTAACCCCACACCTAGAACATATTTAAGCCTGAGTTTGACTTTTCTTTGTTTAATCCTTTGCCTTAGGACTGAGACTTCTGAAGATCCCTTCCCAAACCTCAAAATTGTCTCTCAGCTCCTCACTCTAACGTGAGACTTCTGCTGGCTGTGCCCCTGTTTATCAACCCCTCCCTACCCCAATATTTAATATCCCCCTCATCCACTTCATGCCCTCTTGTAAGACCAGAAAAGAGGAAGGTCAGAATCTCACAGCAGTGTAGGTAGTACTTCATAGATTGTGGTCCTGGCCTAGTGCCCAGCTCATCACCCATCCAGCCACTTCTGCTTTGAGGCTGAGGAGGGAGGGACTTGATTCAGGAAGAGCAGGCACTGCCTGGGGTGGCTATTGCTCACAGACCTGTCAGGGAAACACCTGCGGGCCCAGGGCCCTGGCACAGAAGGCCCCTTGGAGTTTACAGTCTATCAGGACAACCTGGCTCTGTGTACATTCCTGAGGATTCCTCCAGAATAAAGGTTCCTCCCAGAGTAGAGGCAGAGCAGGGTCACCAACTCACACCAACTTCCCCCACCCCATTGCCTTGAAACTGTCCCTTGCTACTATCCTCATCTCAACCTCCAACAGAAAAAGTGCATCACCTGAATTCAAGAGTGAAACACTGCGGTGCCCACACCTAACTTTTTAGTTACCTACCTGAACGCCATGAATGACTTCCTCAAGTCGTGCGGTCCTCAAGTCTGTGACACAAAGAGACCAAAAGCCTATATGTTGGAAGAACTGCATAATAGTATACTTAGTTACCATCCTCTGTCTTATTCATCAGGAGACATAATTCAGTTGTAGATGAGACATACTCAGGCTTTCCAGACCAGACACTACTTCCTTTTCTCCCTGTCAGCATCCTACAGACTACAACCTGCACCAGAAAAGCAATGTGGTACTCAGGAGAGGAAAGCACAGACACCTGAAGTCAGAAAACCAGGGATTCATTCTCAGTGTTATCAACTGAGTGACCTTGGCCAAGTCGCTAAGTCACTGAAACCTCAGCTTCACCCTCTGTAAAATGGGTATTACAATATCAACCTCACAGTTTGTTAGAAGGAAGAAAATGAGATAATGAAAGTTGAAAAGCATACTTTTAAACTATAAACAGAAAGAAAAGGAAGTAAGGGAAAGAAGGGGGAGGGGAGGAAAAACTGAAAAGCTTTACCCTCCCTCGCCCTTTCACATAGCAAGTAAAATGAAATCTTTGGACAGGAAACCTAAAGAAAATAACCCACATATAATATTCTTAGCAACCGTCAAAGGGAGTGGCCACTATAATCTCCAAATCTAGCCAGGAGCTCAGCCTGAGCAGCATGCTTTGAACTCAAGTGCCTGGAAATCTGCACTATATCCTTAGGACTTTGACCTGCAGGGGAAAAACAGAATGCTTTTCTCATTTCATTCCATGTAGTATAAAAACAAAAGTAACTGAAAGACAAACTTTGGGACAAACACCCGAACCAGGAACTTACTTCATTCCCAAGGCAAATCAACTCCAGGTGAAATTTCAGCTTTGTGTGTTCTGCTTGGTCCCACTCGAATGGGAAGTGCTGCTCAGAGCCCCGAAATAGAAAGCAGGAAGTCAACAGAACTGATTTTTCTAACTTCCCAAATGCAAATTGCTGCACAGTTATGGAGGAAAGTTACAGAAAGGTATAAACCTCCTCCTTTTAACAAAGGTCACGTGCTGATTGTATATAGAAAACATCCCCACTCCTGGGAAGACCAACCAGCTTCCTTCCACAATAAGGGAAGATTGACAGTTCAACTGACAGAGAAGTAAAGACTACCAAGGCTGTTTCCATCAGAACCAAACTGCCACAAGAACTAATACAGTGTTCCAGTTTGATGTTCAGACACTAGTCTCTAGAGAAAACAGTGCATCCTCTCAGGGTGCTTTTCTTAGAAGGAGCAGAACTACAGAGACTCCCCTTCCAACATCCTCCTGACCCTTCAGAGTTTCAAGATGTTCTTAGAGTTTCATGTCTAAAATTTTCAAGCACAGGGGCTGGGGTTGTGGCTCAGCGGTAGAGCGCTCGCCTAGCACATGCGAGGCCCTGGGTTCGATCCTCAGCACCACATGAAAATAAATAAATAAAGATATTGTGTCCAGCTAAAAAATAAATAAGTATTAAAAAAAATAAAATAAAATAAAATTTTCAAGCACAAATTCCAAGCTCCCCCTGTACACACCCCTAGAGTCAGTTTCTATCATTTTGTAGATGAAGATTACATGGAGATTGTGTACCATGTTCTCAGCCACACATTTAGCTAATCCTCCAGTTTGCCAAGCCTTGCCACTTTCTCAGCCATTTCTGGTCTGGATTCTCAGTCCCCGACTCTTCTCGCACACTCTTTCATAGACTGCTAGGTGACCTTTGCAGCACAGAGTGGCCTCACAGTGTTGCTTTGCTCCAAGTCGACCATACTCCTTTAGAACCTAGTGATCAAATCTAACCTTCTCAGGAAGTGGTCTTGCCACGTCTGTGTAGCTTAGGTAATGTGTCATAGTGGGAAATGTGTGAGTCTGGGAGTCAGAGGGACAGGACAAGACTTTCTCCTGGAGAAGCTTTATCACTTCGTGTCTTTGTGAATCTAGCAAATTATGAAACCTCTTTATACTTCAGTTTCCTCATGTGTGGAATGAAGATGATAACATGGCCTACCTACAGTCATTAAGGATTTAATATGACAATATAGACAAAATGGTCCTAATTGAGTTCAATCAGAAGAGGAATTAATGCTTATGGGTGCTTACTACATTCAAGCTGTACTCTATCTAAGAATTATACACACATTTATGCAGGTATTATTTTTAACCTCATCTTTTATAAGGGAAAAATAAGGTAATAGAAAGTAAGGAGAGTCACTGAAACAACTAATCAGGACATAATCCAGCCTTAGAACTCAGCATCTGACGCCCGCACACTCAACTTCTTGTTCTACTGCACCCACTTCTGCTACTTCCCCTTCCCCTTCCCCCTTCACTTTAATTTTCGCTGGCAAACAAAGCCCACATGGCTACCTCAGTCCTCATCCTTCCAAGTTTCACTCTACATTCCACCATCCCCTGAACAACGTCATGCATGTTTTCTCTGTCACCTGACATCGTGAAGGGAACAGTGACAAGACCCTCTCTGAACCCACTCTTTGGCCCTTACTTATACATCAGCTTATAATTATTCTCCAGTTCTTTCTGTAATCTATTCCCAGAAACAGCATCTAAAAATAGACCATATCCCCAAATTTCAGCATGTCCCAAAAAACAAAACAAACATAAAACCATTCTATTTCCATCAATGCCAGGGCTACTGTCACCAAGTCAACTCTGCAAACTTCCATTCACTCCTCCAACAAACGTTTACCAAGCCCCCGTCATGTTCATGTTGTAGATGATGGCTACATGGGCCCCATCCTCTAGGAGTTCACAGTATGATGAATGATCAAAGTTTGTAGTAAGTATCCAATGTATTTAAGTAGGTAGTGATACATATGAAATGTTTGCTACTAAGGCATCACTATCTTTGGCTCTTCTCATTCTAGCATTCTCCACATCATGTCAATCATCTAAGCTGCCACACTGAACCATCCTTTCCATACCTGTTGCCTCCCTGTGATGAACTTACTCCTACCTTGTTCTTGAACTACTTAAATCACCTCTCCACTTATCTCACTGCCTCAATCTCGGGACTCTCAAAAAAAGCTCACCTCCAGGTGACAAATAACTTGATGCTATCACTCCCAAATTCAAAAACCACAAAGGTTGATGAATCAAGTACAAGGCTCTGAGCCTGCACAAGTAGA
Source organism: Marmota marmota marmota (assembly GCF_001458135.2). Classification (NCBI taxonomy): domain Eukaryota; kingdom Metazoa; phylum Chordata; class Mammalia; order Rodentia; family Sciuridae; genus Marmota; species Marmota marmota. The sequence continues at coordinate 2,713,889 of NW_025999924.1, read as the reverse complement.
GTTGCCTGTGCCCCTCACATACTTACACTTCACTCTGTACACCACAGCTAAGAGACATCTTGCACTTTCCCATAACTGACTCACTTACTATTGCCAATTCTTCCGCTTACCCACCGTGCGATCTTGCGCTCCCCGGCCCCTCGTCTTATCTCTAGAATTTAGATGCTCTACCAAGATTCAGGTCAAAAACCACCTCTTCCAAAAAGCGTTTATATTCATTCTCTCACAGTACACGATAGCTCCATTCTCTGATTTGCTTTAGTTGAGCATTTGTATTTCCTCTAGGACACTTTGTTAGGAAGTAGCTAGCAATAAGCAGTGAAATGCATGGTAAGGACATAAAGTGTTCTTTAAATTACTTTCGGGTCCTTCTTTAAACTATCTCAAGAAATAAAATGGTGGCAGTTAATCTGTAGAAAACAAACAGAAGCAAGGGAGCTAATTGGAAATCACATTACGAGAAAAGGATTAATGGGACTAACTCTTGACAGAGTCCACCGAGGTTGATGTGAAGCTAGGAATTATAGCTGTAAGTGTCTCCAGTTGTCTGGGAAGGAAGATTCCTTTAGTATCACGGTACACTAAGGTAACTTCTGACCACCTATTGACCCCAATGCCCACATTAACATGGGATTGACTTGCAGATGAAGCCCCCCTAAATAGGATGGCCACCATGACAGTTCTGGAGAGGAACTCCTGATTGGCAAAGAGTACAGAAGGTGGTCCCCAGTTCTCCTGGTAAACATCAAACAGTAACAAACTTGGAGACAGTGTTGTCTCCTTTGTTTTCTCTGCTTGGAGATGGTCCACTCTCCAGAGAGTGCTCTCTGCTTAAACCTCACTTTGCTTTTACTTTCCTTTCACCTATAATAAAGTTCTCTTGCCTGACTCCTGGTGTCTGACTTTAATTTTTTGTTGTTGTTGGAAGACAAGAACTGAGGTTTGTGAGTTTCGGCTCTCTGCTTTCCTGTAACAACTTCACTTACACCTTGCATCACAGTCATTTGCATACCTATCTTATGGTCTCTATCTTTAGGGCAGGTATTTGTCTTAACCATATTTTTTAAGGTGGTGAATAGCAGAGGGCCTCAAGCTTAATGTGAACTCTATATATAATGGATATGTTTTATTTTTGTATGTAATATAGTAGGGGGAAAAACTTCATGAGGACCCAAACAGAAATCCAATTTTTTTTCTTTTTTCCTCACTATCATTGATGATGATTAATTTTATGTGTCAACTTGATGCAGCTAAAGGATGCTCAGATAGAGGTTAAATTACTTTTTTCTGGGTATGTCTGTGAGGATGTTTCTGGAAGATATTAGCTTTTGAATCAGGAGACTGATTCATAGATCAGTCTATGAATCAATAGATCAAAAGATCTATTCTCACCACTATGGGCATTCATGGAGGGCTCAGCCAGAATAAGAAGACAGGGAAAGGCAATATCTACCTACCTATCTATCTATCTATCTATCTATCTTTCTCTCCCTCCCTCCCTCCCTTCAGCTAGAACTCCATCTCCTCCTTCTCCTTGGACATTGGAGCTCCTGGTTCCTCAAGCCTTCAGACATGAGAGCTTATACCAGCAGCTCTCCCTAGTTACTCAGGACTTTGGCATCAAACTAGGAGTTTGGCATCAAACTGCTTCTTTCTCAAGCCTTCAGACTTGGACTGAGTTCCACCCCCAGCTCTCCTGGCTCAGCAGCTTGTAGACAACATATTGTGAGACTCCTCAGCCTCCATAATCACATGAGCCAATTCCCATAATAAATCTCCTCTTATACTTCTATATATTTCCTATTGGTTCTGTTTCTCTGAAAAACCCTGACTAATACCTCATCTAATCATTTACCCAACAAACCTTTTCTATCCCTGGGCAATATTTTAGGCACTAGGGGTACAAAAATAAAGACACAAACATCTGCACTCCATAAACTTACATTCTGTATCAGAGAAATTGGCACAAAATGAAAACAAAATAACAAGAGACATGCACAACAATAAAAATTGCAAAATGATGGCAATTCTATCACCAGCTAAGTGTGTGACCTCAGGCAAATCATTTACAATGTGAGCTAAGTATTCATAAGTACATAATGCAAATTTTTAGGCACTCTAAAAATTTGAATTTGACCATTGTATGGTTTCCTTTGCTAATGGGTGGCACCTCCCTGTTAGTAAGTGCCAATATATTTTCAAAAGATCCATTATTGATGCTAATTAATTCTAGGAAAATCAAGTAAACAGCAGCAAAAGAAAGGTATAAACCAGCAGCTGAAATTAATAATTAGAAAATAAGGAAAAAATGAATTATTAAGTGCTTCATCAGCACCACAAGATAAATAAATCAGTGAAATTCAAGGCAGGGAAATGCAGAGTAAGCCTACCAGGGAAGCAGTGGCCCAGTAGGCATGACATGTTCTCCTCTGGACTCCCATATTCTACCTCTAGAGATAGAAAATGTGCATGTACAAGTCAGCCTTCCCTCTATGATGTGCTTTTGCTCCTTTCTGTCCCTTGCACTGGTGCCTAGCACACGGAAAGCATTTGGTAAGTGCATAAAAGAGGCAATCAGTCATTAGCATCAAGAATTTTTAATTTATTTAATTATGTAGTGCTGGGGATTGGACCCAGAGCCACCTACACGCTGAGCCATGCTCTCCCACTGAGCTATACCCCCAATCTCTATCATCAAAAATTTACTGAGGATTTATACATGATACATCTAGAACCACAAATGGAATACTTGTATGGTTCCTATCATCAAATAAAATCAAGGAAAAACTTAAGACTCAAACTGTAAGCCATGATTTATTTTTAGATAGTGGTCATTATCAAAGAAAAACAACACAATTACCAAAAAGTCATTTCAAAGCAACAAATTATCTTTTGGCATTTCTCAAACACCATGAAGGGGACTCTCAGTTCACAGCAACAATCCATAAAGCCCTGTCCTTCCATGTGGGTTACATCACACAAGGCTTTCAAGTTCCTCTCCCCTTCACACCCTCCCATCAGAACTCCTCTCCTAAGTCCAGCCCTCAAGCCTCAATCTTTCCAATCCTTGACCTCTCCCCTGTTTTCTGTATCACAAAAGCCCAAAAGAACTGGTCTGGCAAGATCAAATGTTGCTTGAAACGGAGGGAAGAAAATAAATAAGCAAAAACCAGAACCAGTCTTTGTAAGGAAGAAAAGATGACCACCACAAAACTGTCATATGTTACAAATGTTGGGTGATCTCCTTCAAGCTTAAAGGTACCAAAATAAATATAAAATAGTACAAAAAAAAGTATTCACATTTGTTAAACATCTACAATGGTTGGGGGACTTGTGGCACTCAATCACAAAATACTTATTGGACACTTACTCTAAGAACTGTTTGAGAGAGGATATGATGTCACACATACTCCCCAAGTGCATACCTACATTTGAATATTCTCAGGAAGGACTCACCCTTAACTGTACTGACATTTAAGATTTCTAGTTGAGATGTATTAATGAGACATGGCCAGATCATAAGGGGAAAGGGCACAGGCTGAGTCTGAAGGATCCCATGTGTATACTTCCTTTTGTTCTTCCTTCTGTCCCATGAAGGGCCATGTGGAGTACACTAACCCCAGCCACAAAAAAAAAAAAAAAAAAAAAAAAAAAAAAAAAA
>NW_025999924.1:2706393-2710220 GCF_001458135.2 Marmota marmota marmota | reverse complement strand
AAAAAAAAAAAAAAAAAAAAAAAAAAAATGCAGCAACTTGTACATGATGTTCCTGCTCAGGGAAGCCCTTCAGAGACTCAGTGCTGAAGGTTTTTAAGTGGGGACAGTCACCTTGCACCTTCAACCTAGCATTTGAAACAATTCCAGACTTCCAAAAGGAAAGCAATATTCAAGCATATACTCTGTTACTTTCACAAAAGTCAAGGCACATGAACTACAATTACCAGTTAACTGGATGAAGAGCACTATTGGGAGCCAAGTTTCTATCACTAGCAAAGGCCCAGTGTTGCAAAGCAGGCCTTTCTAAGGGTAACAGACATAGGCCTGCTATGTTTACTCAGTTCCGCCCAGATACAAAGACCCAGTTTTTTGTCTTCAAGAAAATTCCACACACAAAAATATATGCAATACATATAGTAGCTGTAGCATGTTAGATAACACTAAAGCATATTTCCCAAATGCCCTCTAGGTCACTTTCATCAGAATCACAAGGGTGCTCTATACCTAGCTGTTACAACCCAAAGGGTCCTAAGCAGTGGGGCCTTAAGTCAGAGCCTCTGGTTAAGGTTAGATTATGGAAGACCTTGAATATCTTAATGAGAACTTTTAATTTGATATCAATAGTCTTAGGAAGCTACTAAAAACTTTCTTTTTTTTTCTTTACCAATTCATGATAATAAAATTAAAACAGCAGTGTTTGAAGATGAATCCGATTGCTTTGTGTAGAATATACTGGAAAAGGCAGAGATCAGAGGCTCTAAAGAAAACAAGAAGCTCAAAAGAAAATACTCAGACCTAATATGTAAGGACCACCAACTAGGAGTTAGACCCTGCTCAGGGTGCTTCATATGAACGCTTGTGTCAACCATCTAAAGGAGGTGACATTGTCCCCATATTGTAGATAAATTTGCCCAGTGTTGTCCAAGTCACCCCAATAGAAAAGACAAAGGTGGTGAACTAGGGCCTGTAGCCAGGAAGAGAAAGCAATCACAGGTAACTCCTACCGGGATCTTGTCTCTTCCTCCCTTTGGGCACTTCCATCCTAAGAGACAGTCATCTTCCAAAAACAACAGAGGGTAAAAATGGAGATCTAGAAGGAGAAATTGTCAGTTTCCTAAATGAAGACGGAGAGGTGAAATAGGAGTAGGATGTTAAAGCTTCGTCCTAACCCAATGAGATAGCAAGAAGCAAAGTGCAATGTAGCATCTCAATTTAAAGGGAGGAATAGGAAACATTTCTATTTCTAAATAGATGGCATTCTTTTATCTTTTCTATCTCAAAGCCATTTACACCATTAAAAATCTTCCGTCTCAATTATTTCCCTCTGACATGATGCAACCCCCAAATCACTTAACAACTGAGTCTGATCACTCTTGCAACTGTAATTCCTAAGGTGTCTAAAATTAACATTCCAGAAACATCACAGTCTCATCATCAAGACACATTTATTGATCACTTGATTGCATGAAGTGGTAAGACACTGACCCCAGGGTCTGAGAGGACTCAGCACAGTAATTTGCTTGATTAATAAATATCTCTCTTGGTTCCTCCCTCTTAAACCCCAGAGGTATGCGATGAGACATAATCCACTATTTATGGAGAATTAATGTGTTGCCTCGATTGACATTAAGCAGTAGGCCAAAGACCATTAGGACAAATTAAAACTCATTAATATACCAAAATAATGCAATAGTAGGATACTGAACTTATCCTATTGAAAATCACTTTAAAATCTTGATTAGCCCTTAAAGTAACTTCTAAATGAACTACATCTCTCTTATTCATAATCTCTGAGTCAACTGAAGAAGTCAAACTATGACCAAAAATGACAAAGGGAACAGAACAAAACCTTCAAGACCTTAGACATCACTCCAGTGGCCTGTGGTGTGGACGAAGCCATTCTGATCGTGGTAACCAGTGTACTCAAGATTTCTTTTCCCCCAAGAGGTCATGCCAGTACGACGTCATCTGAAAGGCTTTGCTCTTCCTTGGGATACTTTCTATATTTCGTTTCATATCTAATCTATCTTGTATTTCATGCAGCTCAAACAGAAATGTTTCCTGAGCATTGACTATCACAGCCCTCTGTGATGGTAGAAAAGAAAGAAAGAAGACACAACCTGCTTTTCCAGGACTCTGGAGGAAAAAGATGGGACAGACCTTGGTAAAAGCAATATGAGTACACACAATAAATATCTACCAATCATGGTTGGAAATTAGGGTTATGGCAGTTGAAGGATCTAGGTTTAAATTCCAGCTTCACCAGTCACCACTTTGAGCAGGTTTTAACAACCCTCTTCAGGTCTCAGTTTTCCCTTCTGAAAAAAACAGAGTAATAATAATATTTACCTGAAAAGATGTTGGTGAAGAGTTAGTAGGATAGGGAACACAAAATGCCCAGCACATAAAAGGATCTCAACAAATGTTAACTACTATTATTATCATTAAAAATATCATTTTTGTGGGCAGGGCTACAGCTCAGTGGTAGAGCGCCTGCCTCGCACGTGTGAGGCACTTGGCTCTATCCTCAGCACCACATAAAAATAAATAAATAAAGATATTATGTCTGTCTACAATTAAAAAAAAATATATATATATTTTAAAATTATCATTTTTTGTTTTTACTGTTATTACTAGTAAGGCTACCACCATGCTACTCTCATCTGTTTTTAGCCCCATACCTTAGAGATAAGGAGTCTCCCAGGCTGCATGGAATGGTCCAGTCCAGATGGAAACACTCATCTCAGGCAGGGAGGCAATGAGGCTCACGATCTGTCAAATGTCAGAGAAGAGGATTTCAGATAAAGGAGATGGCTAGAGAGGGAAGTCAGCCTGGCCTGGATGAAGCAGATAAATAAGTTTGCTCTAGATAGCTTCCTGAGCTCAGGAAGAGCACATGCTCACGGGTCATATGATGAGCTGGAAAGTGCCTTAGAAACACTTGAGTTGCTATAAAAAAATGCAGCTTTTGAATAGTCACAAAAATCCTATGCCTTCCTCTTGTGTTATTTGAAAATTTGAAATAAATTTAGTATCAAGAAGAAAAAAAAAGTTGGATGCAATGGTAACTTGGAAAGAAATTTTATTTAGATCTAGAAAGATACATATTTCTTCCTTTGATCATGTGGCAACAATGTGAGCACTGAATCTGCTTGCTCACCACTGGCTTTTCCTTCTAAAGGGTGGGGAAAGCAGAGCCCAAGCAGGTTACTCTCAATATTAAGCTTACCTGATGCTTAATTTTCAATAAGACCCTTTTAGCCTGACTGTGATATGCCCCAGGAATGATTAGGACTTTGCTTATTCCAAACCCTTAAATTTACGGAAAAAGAAATGAGACTCAAGTGACTTTTTCTTAACCACACAGCTAATTAGTGAAGGAAGGAAACAGGAATCCTGCTGATGGAGAGAAGACACAGAGGAGGAGGGGAAAGAAATGACAGCGTGGCCTGAAATTACTTGCTGTGGGAAGTCAAATGATGTGGGCAATTACTTAGATTTTAGCGAGGATGGGGGAAAAACAAGTTTTCAGGAGAAGCATTTGTCCTGCTGCATACAGAGCTTAAGAAACTAACCATGTCAGATTCCTTCTCTGCATTTTTTGCTAACAGAACCTAAAATACCAACAAAATATAGTTGAAGTTAATTTTTTTTTGAAGTTAATTTTTAATTGTAATTTTTTATTTGAGGAATTATTCTATTTAAATCAGTATTTTAACCCATTTTAGGAATGAAGTTGAAACAAGGTGGTTTTCTCTTTTTTTCTAATAAAAAATTATATTTACTTAGAAGCATTCAGAATGTCACCAAAAGCATATATATATATA
>NW_025999924.1:2665063-2706315 GCF_001458135.2 Marmota marmota marmota | reverse complement strand
ATATATATATATATATATATATATATATATATATATATAAATTTTTTTTCCTACATCTTTAAAAGGGATCAGGGCAGAAGGTTACACATTGAGCAGTCATGAGCTTGGAGTCTTTGGGATGTTCCCCAAGTCAAAAGTTTTCAACCTGCTTCTCTTAGGGATGTCCTCTTGCCCTGGAAAGCCACCCCCCTCAGGTTTCAACTCAAGGTGCTGGTGCCAGGACATTTTTTTTTCAGGCAGAGTGCTCATACTGTCACCTTGCTTCTTCCAGTACAGCTGTGTATATATTGATCTATGACAGACCTGTGTTCTTGGTGGATTCTCAGCAAATGTTTGATGATGAACTTGGCCTTCAAGATTCAGCTACTGCCCTTAGATTTCACAGCTTATTCCCAAAAAGGAACTGGATGAAAGGGGAACTTCAAGATTGGAATTTATTCTGTTTAGCTACTTCCCCTGTTTCGTATCAAAGGCTTTGCCAATGGGAATACTCGTAAAGGGCAACGTCAACACGACCATGTTTGAATTGCCACCTGAAACCAAAGTTAAAAACTCATAATATTGTGCATGTCAACTGGTAAACTGTAATGCTTTTCTAGAGAAGAGATGCCCCTTTTCTCTTGAAGACAAGGGAAACAGGCTGGGTGTGGGGTGAGGGGAGTTTCAGAGTTTCTACATAGGAAGGGGCTAGACTAGAAATCTACCTCCATGAGGGACCTGGGGGACTTCACTTTTTATCTTTTTAAAATTATCTATATTTAAGATGTATAACATGTTTTGATGTACATATACATAATGAAATGATTACTACAATCAAACATTAACATACCTATCATCTCACATAGTCATCTTTTGTATGCATGTGCTAAAGAGTACCTAAAATCTACTCTCTTTGCCAATTTCCAGTGTTAAATATAATATTATCAACTATAATCTTCATATTGTGCACTGGATCTTTTGGCTTATTTTTCCTACATACGTGACAATTTGTACCCTTTGACCCCATCCTCCAGTTTCCCCCACTTCTTCTACCTCAGATAACCACTTTTATACTCTGTTTCTATGTACTCAAGTTTTGTTTTTAGGTGTTTGTTTTGTTTTGATTGCACTTATAAGAGAGATTACACAAAATTTCACACAGCCTTTTCCTTTCTGTGTCTGTGGCTTATTTTTCTTAGCATTATGTCCTCTAGCTCCTTCCATACTGTCTCAAATAACCGAATTTCCTTTCAAGACTGAATAATATTACACGGCGCACACACACCATAATTTCTTCATCCATTCATCCATTGCCTGACACAGGTTGCTCACATACCTTGACTGTGTAAATAAGGCTGTGATGAACATAGGAGCATAGATATTTCTACAAGGTGCTGATTTTATTTCCTTTGGTTATATGCCCAGAAGAGGGATTGCTGACTCATATAGTTCTTTTTTAAATATCTTTATGCACCTCCACACTATCTTCTATGATGGCTGCACCAATCTACTTGGACATTAATAGTATACAAAGGTTCCCTTTTCCCCTTATCTTAGCCAACATTTGTCTTTGCTTTTCTTTTTTTATTAGCCATTTTAACAGGTACAAGGTGATATCTCATAATTTAGATTTGCATTTCCCTGGTGATTGGTGATGTTGAGTGCATTTTCACATACTTGTTAGAAGGGAATTTTCTTGCAGCTGTGTTTATAAACACACTCCTTTTGTGTTGATGTGCCTATTGGGCAGCTCCTTGGATTTTTATCAGAAAAGCAATGTCAATTTCAGCTGAGAGGAGCTAATGGAGATGGAGAAGGTTAAACCCTTCCATCCAGGCAACCAACTGGCCTCCCCACTGGAGACTGAACAAAGAGTTGAAAGGCCAGAGGGAGTCCATCTCTGGGAAATGATAAAAAATTGAGGCCTATGAGTTTTTTTTGAATTCTTAAGGTGTTTTGGCCCTGGATGCTTCCAAACACAGGCTTTTAAGTAATTCTGATCCTCAGAGTGATCCAAGCAAGTCATTCCACATTCACCCTCAATTTTTTACCTTATTCATATCTTATGTTGAGTTTCAAAGAAAATTGATAATAACGAATTGCTGTTTTGAGGAGATAATACCACAATGATACAAAATTCAAGAGTTATACAAGAAAATACAGTGAGATATAATCTGCTTTACACCTATATCTTCCAGGTATCTAACAAGAGTTAGTTTCTTAAGTAATATCCAAAGCTGTTACATGCATATGCAAGTATAGGTGTGCATGTATTTTATGTAAAATTTATATCTGACATATGTGGGAGAGTGATTTTTAAACTTTTTTATTGTGATCCACAAGGAAGAATGAACTTTCTCTTCTATTTCACTGATGTGGCCCTCCATGCACCAGTACCCTAGTGCAGGAACAATTTAGCTTATGTCCATCAGAACCTTCGTGTTATACATTACCATTCTGATTCAAGATTTTTCCTGGCTATTCTTGCTCTTTTATTTTTCTATACAAACTTTAGAATCAGCTTCTCTAAACATGTGCTTTTTCTTGGCTTACATCTATAAAGGCTGGCTATTGATTTTCATTTCTAGCCACACTGCTCAATTCTCTTGCTCATTAAGGTTTACAGTGATCTTTCAATTAATTTTCTTGAGTTTTTTAGGCACAGAGTTACATTATTTGCAAATATGATTATTCTATCTCCTCCTTTCCCACTTGCACATCTCATATTTCTTCCTTTTGTGTAAAAAGTTGACCAGTGCCTCAAGACCAATGGTCAATAATGTGGTGATAGAGGCATTCTTTTCCTAATTCAATGTGAATGCTTCTGTTTGACTATTGAACATGAGCTGACTTTCCAGATATGACAAATATATTTTATGAAGGCATTATAAATTTAGTTCTATCTTATGAGATATTTTTTCATAATCAGCAATGGACTTTACTTTCCTAATTAACATTTCCATCAACCACAGGTGTGAGCACATAGTTTTGCTGTTTTGAAATATTAGCATGGTAAACTGTTTTAGTAAATCTCCTAAAATCAAAACCATCCTTCCTCTCTTGAAACACACTTCACTTGATCCTTTTGTATTATTCTTTTACTGTCACCCTGGAATCTGTTTCCTAATATTTTATTGAAGTTTTTGCATTTATAGGCAGAAAAGACATTGGTGTGTGGTTTTCTTTCTTGTCATTATTTTTGTTATTCTGTGGGAGACTTTGGCACCAATATAATCTCCACTTTGTAAAAAGTAACTGAGGCTTTTCTTCTTCTACTACAAGTTTAAAAATCATTGAAAGGATTGATTCATTAAGGTTATAAAGAGCTCAGTATAAAAACATCTGCACCTGGTACTTTGGGAGAAAGTACCTTTTGACAAATTTCCTATTTTTTTTCTCTCATGATTGGTCTCTATAGAAACTCAAACTTTGGGGAGTCAGCTTTAAACATTTATCTTTCCTAGAGTATACATATTTTATACAGGTTTTAAAATTTATTTGCATATGGCTGAACAAGTATGTCTCCTATAATCTTCCCTTAATTTTCTTTACCTATGACTATTTCTTTGTTATTTCATCTATTTCTGCTTTCTCCCTTTTAAAAATAAATACGTTGCACGATTATTTGCAAAAAGTGGAAGCAATACAGGTGTTCAACAACAGATGAATGGATAAACAAATTATTGCATGTACCTACAACAGAATATTATTCAGGCACAGAAGAAATGAGGTTCTGATACATACTATGACATGGAAGAACTTTGAAAACATGGTGCTAAGTGAAATAAGACAGACGCAAAAGGGCAAACATTGTATAAGCCCACTTATATAAAATATCTAAAATACAAAAATTCATAGAAACTAGAAGTATGCCACCCCAGGGACTGAGGAGAAAAGAATGGGGAGATATCACTTAAAGGGCACAGAATTTCTTTTGGGGGTATAGGTCGATGAAAACACTTGGAAACAGACAGCAGTGAAAGTCGTACAACATCTTGTGCAATATAATTAATGCCACCAAATCATACATTTACCATGGTTAAAATGGAAAATTTACATTACATATTTTTTTCCACAATAAAAAAGTTAACATTTCAAAAAAAATTAGCGTAGCAGTTTTAGTAATGATTTTTTTTTTTTGACAGAACTCGGATTGTTTTGCCATTGTTTACTGGCATTGTATTTTATCTTCCTCTGTGGTGCCCTATATTTTTTCCTGAGCTTTCAGTTCCTCTGCCTTGAGCTTCTTCACTGTTCCACTAAGTTCCGTGAGTTCACAGTCATAATTTTCAGCTTCTTGGTGGCAGTTTGTTTCAGATGAGAATTTCTTTCCTCTAGGTCCCTGTCCCTTCCCTCTTTTTGTTTTGTAATATCTTTGGATAGATCCTGTGCTGGGTGCCTTTTTGGATGCATCTTTTATTAAAGTGTGTCCTTCCCAGCCCTTGGAGGTGGTTCAGGTTGGGGAGGGGCTGAGAAGTTGCAGACTAGCAGGAATTCCCTGGCTCCAGGAGAAACTCAGATGCCAAGACAATTTACATATCTTAGTTTTACCCCTCTCCAGCCAACAGTCATGGGCAGCTACAGAGCAAGACACGAATCAGATCCCCCTTCTAATCACCTTACCAGAAAACAAACCAGAGGTAATATTTCTACATGTTTTTAGTCTGGCTCTTTCTGTGAGGTCAAACATGGAACTCCTCATGGAATGTTGCATAGTTCCTCACGTATGTGGTGGTCTTGTGTTCCTTAGAATATGTGGCTGCTCTTGATTTCAGCATGCCATCTACCTAAGGAAACAGTTCCTTACCAGCCTAGTCTGAGATGTATGTCCACAAACACTCTTTCTGCACCCATATTTGATCTCTACTGCACTGGGCCCCTCTCCATACATGATCTTTTGAGTGTTGGTCTTTGAGTTTTGTTAAAGGTGAAATTCCTATTTTTACTGCCCCCTCCCTTTCTGGAGAATAATAAAGGTAGGGAAAATATCTTTATTCTGCTCTTTCAAATGGAAGTCCCAATGTTTAAAGAAGGTAAAATGATTTTTAAAGTAAATATAAAGAGCAGCCTTAAAAAAAGGAAATGTCAAGTAATATTCCATTGTGTATATATGTTACCTTTTTTTAATCCATTCATCTACTTAAGGGCATCTAGGTTGGTTCCACAGTTTAGCTATTTTAAATTGTGCTGCTATAAACATCGATGTGGCTATGTCCCTGTAGTATGCTGTTTTTAAGTCCTTTGGATATAGACCAAAGAGAAGGATAGCTGGGTCAAATGGTGGTTCCATTTCCAGTTTTCCAGTTTTCTCCATACTGCTTTCCATACTGGCTGCACCAATTTGCAGTCCCACCAGCAGTGTATGAGTGTACCTTTTTCCCCACATCCTCGCCAATACTTATTGTGTTTTGTCTTCACAATAGCTGCCATTCTGACAGGAGTGAGATGAAATCTTAGAGTAGTTTTGATTTGAATTTCTCTAATTGCTAGATGGCATTTTCAGGTAAATGGATGGAGTTGGAGAAGATAATGCTAAGTGAAGTTAGCCAATTCAAAAAAAAAATGCTGAATGTTTTCTCTGATATAAGGAGACTGATTCATAGCGGGGTAGGGAGGGGGATGATGGGAGGAATAGATGAACTCTAGATAAGGCAGAGGGGTGGGAGGGGAAGGGGCAGGGGGTTAGAAAAGATGGTGGAATGTGATGGACATCATTATGCAAAGTAGACGTATGAAGACACGAATTGGTATGAATACACTTTATATAAAACCAGAGATATGAAAAATTGTGCTCTGTATGTGTAATATGAATTATAATACATTCTGTTGTCATATATTTAAAAAATAAATTAAAAAATCTAAAAAAAAAAAAGAAAGAAAAAAAGGAAATGTCTTGTCAGGGAACACATGTCCTAAGAACTAATCATGGAAGGGATGGAAAACTTCCTTTACCTCTGCCTCAGTGGTGGGGGACCGGAAGAACAATATGCCAACTCTCTGACAGCTATGCGCATGCTGGTCCTTCCCTGTGAAACTTACTTTTCTCAGAACCCCCATTTCATCTCATCCTCTGAATCCTTTGGTTTCACAGTGTGGTTCAGCATCACCATCATGTGAGAGCTTGTTAAAGATGCAAAGTCTCCCAGATCCAGAATAGTAATCTGCATTTTAACAATTTCATATGCATGTAAAGTCTAGGAAGCATCACTGGATCTCATCTCAAGCACTGTTTTCCTTTCTGGTCCAATCACACTAAATTCCTTTGTTTACATACTCCTCAAACATTCCTTTTCTTCTGAGCTCTCTTGGTAATCATGCACTTATTAGGAAAATTCTTTTCCATTCATGAGTATCCCCCCCCCCCACTAATAATGCCAGCCTTCATTGCTATTCTACTATCAATCAATAAATTTGCTGAATGAGTGAATGAATATGCACAACAGTATATTTGTGTCTGAGAGCATTTTTAGTAGCACTTAGCACTTCCCATTCTGCGTCAAACTGCGTCAAACTGATCTATGCTTGGAACTCCTCAATCCATCTCTCTGACTGGAACCCATTTGATCATCCCTAGGCATAGCTTTGGAGCAGGTCCTACCAGAAGAAGTAGAGAATAAGAGCATTAACAGAAAAAAGAAAGAAAGAAGAAATTTCATCATTTGGGTCATGGTTCCCCAACATCTTACATACCTGTAAGTGGCACAAAGAGATTCCATTTCCTGAGTACTATTTTGAAAAATATGAACACGATTTCTATGTGGGAAGGAAAGTTGTACTTCAGAGGCCTTGAAGCATGCATCACTCCACCAGCCGTCAGCCCACAGAGGGCAGGTGGCAGGAGTAAGGTCCCAGTGAGAGAGGGAGGGGCTGAAACAGGCGTGGGAGATTGTCTTCACCGGCTTCCTGAGCCCACACAGCACTCACGCTGTGGAGTTTCTCTTGTCAGTTGTCCTCACCAGTTGTAGCTGAAATTGCCATTTTCAGCTGGGGGCGGGGGGCTGATTTGATGAGACAGAATTGAAAGGTGAAGTTTAAAACTAGTTTCCCTACTTGGGTAATTAAACCTTCACTAAATATAGTAGGTTTAAAATGAATGTTCACAACATTGAAACAGAACATGCTAATTCTAAAAATATAGACTTCCTTGCTGTGAAAGTCCTCTTGGGAGAAGAAACAGACACTGAAGCACAGAAATGATTTCAATCCTCCTGTCCCCGACCTTGTGAACCAATTTGTCCCTAGGCATGAGGCTCACCACACAGAAGGGGAGAAAGTCCAGGGAAGAGATGTTATAAGGCGGAATTGTTCTCTCCATGGGATTCTGCCCTCCACCAAATCTAGCCAAACAACACTTCTTAATGTTACCCAATATATTTAAAATTCAAGTTAGGGCTAGCCTCAGCAACTTGGTGAGACCCTATCTCAAAATTAAAATATAAAAAAGACTGAGAATGTGGCTCAGTGGTTAAGCACCCCTGGGTTCAATCTTGGGTACAATAAAAAAAAATGTTCAAGTTAGTGGAGGTTGGAATTTTCATTATGTCACTCTGCTTTATACTGCATGATACATTTGATTAGTCATGAGAGAAACACCCAACACCAAGAAATTATATCTGATGTGACACATATGCCCATTACCCCTGATATGACTGTTACACATTATATTCAAGTAGTAAAATATCATACCACAGCCCATAAATTCAATTAACCCATGTCAGCTGGGGATGTGGCTTAAGCGGTAGCGTGCTCGCCTGGTATGTGTGGGGCTCTGGGTTCGATCCTCAACACCACATAAAAATAAAATAAACATATTTAAAAAAACAATTAACCCATGTCACATTGTACCCTACAATACAATTATTATGTGTCATCAAGAAGATTTTTAGGAAATGAAAGACAAATAAGAAATAAAAAACACACAAATAAGAGTAAAAAGTAATTTTCCTGAATGATTACACCACAAATAACATTCATTCACTCTACAGGTTAAGAATCCCTAATCCAAGAATCAAAAATCTCAAATGCTCCAAAATTCAAAACTTTCGAGCCTGTGTTGAGGGGATGCCACCAGTGGGAAATCCACACCTCAGGTGATGAGTCACAGTCAAAATATAGATATACCAAAAACACTGCATAAAATCACCTTTTGTTTATGTGTGAAAGGTGTGTAAGAAACATAAATGAATTTTCTGTTTGGACTGAAGATACATTTCCAAGATAAATCATTATGTATACGCAAATATTTCAAAACTCAAAATCCTGAACACTTCTGGTCCCAGGTATTTCAAAGGAGAGATGCTCAAAAGCATTACACCTACTTCTCCAAACAACTTGAAAAATAAAAAATAAAAAAAGATCTGTTTCCTGGTTATAAAAGTTCCCTTTGCGATTCACTCAGTGTAACAGCAAAGGACCAAGAACCTCCTTCAAAGATTTGTCTTCACCTGGTGACTCTACTTCTCTCCCTGCTTTCTTTTGAACTCACATCAAACACAGAAAAAGTTGTACTAAAGTCATAATGTCCCTCATGATGCTCAACCTTGTCATAGCTGCATGTGACATAGCTAGTACCTCCCTTAAAAATCTTTACTTTTCATTCATTTTGCTTTTTCTTTTTAAAATATTTTTTAGTTGTAGACAGACACAATATCTTTATTTCATCTATTTATTTTCATGTGGTGCTGAGGATTGAACCCAGTGCCTTATAAGTGCCAGGCAAGCGCTCTACCACGGAGCCACAACCCTAGCCCCTTCATTTTGCTTTTTTTTTAATATAATATTTTTATACCTTTATTTTACTTATTTATTTTTATGTGGTGCTGAGGATCGAACCCAGGGCCTTGCATTTGCTATGTGAGTGCTCTAACACTGAGCCACCAACCTAGCACCTTCATTTTGCTTTTAACCCATCATTCCTTCTTGATTCTCCTCTGACCTCAGTAGGGACAACACTGTTAGAATAGACATTCAGAATTTGCCTATGTGTGACCTCATCTCCAGTGCCCATATAATGCTATATCTTAATGATTTGAATTTTCAATCATCTTTTTAACAAAAATACATATGTACATATGATAGAGTAACAGCCTCTTTTCTCCCAAGATGATTTCTGCATCTTTACTCTCTTTCCTTGTTTTCTAAAAATAGGAATAACTTTGGAGGCACATGTTGCTGTAAAATATTCTGTGAAGCCTTTTTACTTGATTTCTTTTTTCTTTCACAGGAAATACGGCCCAGTTCATGGCTTTTGAAAAACTAGAGAAAATTACGGCACATGAAGTAAAGCATTGTCATTAGTACCTTATAATTTCCAGGCTCTTCAGCTGGTTCAGAAATCACAGAAAATCCTTAGCTGTCTCCTTGGACATCTTCCTCTCTGCATACCCTGGAACCCCAACACCCACATGCACACCAGATGGCTGAGATCTTAGATGAGCTTCTCCATCTTTGGGCAAAAAGTTACCATGGATAAGGAAGAGACCTTGTCACTCTGAATCCTTCAAATCCCTCTTTTTGGTCCTTCACTCACTATCCCTCAGGGAATCATCAAACTTCTGGATGGCGGGCAAATGTGTACAAATTTTACCTACAATTCAGCAAAGAACAGTGGCAACTGGGAACATGTTAATTTGCAACTGCTTTCTATTTTTAAAAATCTTGGAGAAGGGCCTAATTTAATATCTTCAATTATAGATGATGAGATAAAAGCCTAGAAAAATGCTTTGCCAGGGCCTCAGAGTGGCTAGAGCAGCATCAGCACTAGACCAAGCTCTTCCGGCATCCTTCTCTCCTACAGGCCTCCTGCCCTAAGCTTTCCAGAGTTCTGCCAAGGGATGCTTTGCACAGAGAGGGTTGTGTTACACAGAGCCCCTTCTGTTGTGCTCTTAGTGTCTTGGTGTTAGAGTGATGCCTCTAGATGATCTTGATAATTGGTCTATCTGTTTATCTGTGTTTCTACCTGGACTCCTACCAAAAGCAATCCCTTTATTAGCAAATCTTTCACAAAAACATAGCTGGCCTAATTTACATCTAAAGGTTGGGGGGCAATGGCATAGTGACTTGAATAGCAGTTCTTCTCTCCAGTTATGATAATCATAGGGTTATTTCCTATCATCTTCCTTGGAAAAGTTGACGTTCATTTGTACATTAATTTCCCCAACCAGGACTCTGGGTTAGAACTACAGGTCTGCTTTTATTCAAGGGTGTCCTCAAGGTTTCTGATTTTACTCTCTCCTGAAGGATTTTTTTTTCTCCCAGTAACACTCTTCAGGAGTTTTCCTAAGTAACAAGTAAATTTCCTGAGTTTCAGAATATCAACTTCATCTGTACCTAAGTCTCCATGTTTTTGTAATGAACAATCTTGGCAATTTCTTGGCTACTAAAATACTTTTTTTTACATAAACATATTGTATAATGGGGAAAATGATATTGCAGGTGAGCAGATAAAATTTCTTCAAAATTTTGTGGCTTAAACATGTCTCTTTCTCTTTCTCCCCATGAAATATGACTAAAAACTAATTCTTAGACAGTGCTTGAAGTGGTCTTCCCAGCCCTCTGGCCACCATATACAGCTTGGATTGACATCATCAATACTTTGTGAATTTAGTTTATAAATTCTTTGGATTGTTCCCGCATCCTCAAGGGCAGGAACAATCATTTTTACATTTTCCCTCACACTCAAAGTACGTAGCATGGAGTATGAGTCAACAAACATTTTTTGTGTTACCCTGTTGACTTTTCTCAGTTTTTTATAGAACTTAATTTTCTGGTCCCAAAAGAATAATCAAGCTTCTGGATGGCAGGCAAATATGTATAAATTTTACCTACAATTTGGTACAGAATAGTGTCAACTGGTAACATGTTAATGTGTGATGATCTTACCCCAGCTTGATCATACCATTCCATGCCATATTTGTTGAGTGGAAGGGAAAAGGTAGGGTTTACTTATCTATTTTTTTAAAGTAAATTTGGTGAATATGGATTCATTCTACAACCTGTAGGTACATGAACTTCCTCACTTCTCTACTTTTCTAAGTTGAATTCCAACTGTGTCAGGAGCTGCCCTGGATGCAGACATCTTTAAGCACCGGGTTCTGACCAATTATTGCCTTCAGCCTGGCTTGGCAGAGCCAGGTCGCAGTAACTTGGGTGTTACACCACTGGGATAATGAGGTGTGGCTCCAGGAGTAGGCATCACCCAGAGGGGCTGAGCTACACTAACCTATTCCTTTGTAACCCTTTTCCCCTTTCCCCTTTGGGGGATAGAATATTCCATGAAACAGCCTCCCCCAATAAAGCATAGGTTCAAGGCAAGCTTTTTCTCTTTTTCTTGCCTGCCTTGCCCTCCTTGTGGGAGCTGAGGAACAGTCACTGAACCCAAAGAAAAGGTACTTTCTGTGTCTGTGTCTTTATTTATTCCCTCACTTGGAGTGACCCTGATCTGTTTAGTTGTGTGTCACAAAACAACTGGATGAGACCTCTTCCAATTGGGCCAACAGGAAATCCAATCTCATTTTCAGGCCACCATCTACTCCACTCACCAACACAAGAATACTGGGGCTTGTAAAATCCATTTGGGGATGGACCTCTGGTCTAGTCCTTGGTCTATCGTAGTTTTAGAACCTTGAAATATATTCCAACCCACGTGGTTTCCCTGAGCAGCTTTCTCCCCACCGCTGGAAGCTACAGAGTCACACATTGAGTCCACTGACATCACTCTCAGGAGTCACATCACTCCAACATCCTTAATGTTCAACTTGTCCCCTTCAACTTTCTAGGCCTCCCTCAAATGTCAGCCCAATGAAGTTGCTCCAAAAGCACAAATTCATGTCACAAATCTCTTCATCCTCTCCCTGGGGCAAGGGAAGCTTAGGCTTCAGCACAAAACCCTCTAGCTACCTGCCACTGGTAGGGATGGAGAATGAAGACAGAGAACAAAAGGAAAAATTATTTTTCCAAGCATTCATGCCACCACAGAATAAGCAATTTTCACTGCTTACCACATCCATGCTCAAAAACTTGGTAAATACAGCTATGAAGTTATTCTCAGACAAAAATGTAGAAAGAATTTTTTTTCTTTTATAAAGACCCAGGGATACTTATTGAGGAAGACATGGAGTCAGGAGAATTGTTTCAGTGGGATGAATGACTAATCTGCTTCTCCCATCCACAATTCTCAAAGTAGCATCTTTTCCTTAATGGGAAATGGTCATGTTTACAATAAACTGACTTTATTTTCAGTGATGACTTTCTGGATGTGTCCTCCCAGTCAACTTACTCAAACCAGATTGACTGAGGGAAATTAGAATATTTTTGCATATTCTGAAAGTCTTCGTTCACAACATTTCAAGAGTTTTCAAATAAACTCCTCAGGAAATAGACTCAAGCGGAGATTCTGGTCATTTCAAAAAGCCTCTCAACTGTGTCTCAATTCTTGAACCTGCCAATTGCTCTGTTGTGATTTCCAAATGACTATAACACATTTGGAATCTACAAGTTTATACAACTCAGGAATTTTTTTAGCATAAATTACATAAAGCACATTCTTAACCTCTAAAACTTAATGGGTGTTTTATGTTGTGTTTACTTTTTCCATGGGAGCCAAGAAAGAAATCTAATGTGTCTGACACTTTTAAGAGATGTGCTTATTCTATAGCCTGAATCCAATTCAAACATTCAAAGTTCAAGAGAAAAATGCTTAAAAGGAAGTGGTTACGATATATATATATTTTTACCACAAATATTCAAATTTATAATATATGTAATATATCATAATTATGTATTTTATAATTGTTTGAATTTAATTACCTAGTGAACTTTCAAACTGGCAGCTATTTTAGAATCTACCACTACTAATAGGTTAAAAGACATTATGATTATAGGTGACATTATGTATATAGGTGACTGTATGACCAGTGTGATTCTGCAATCTGTACAATCAGAAAAATGAGAAATTATACCCCAATTGATTCAAATGTATGAATTGCCAAGATCATTGTAATGTCATGTGTAGCTAATGAAAAAAAGAGAGATGTGAGATATTATTCCCTCTTCACAAACAAAATGTCAATTCTTTGTTCGTTGCATTAAGGGAGGGGTAAAATGAGGCAGAAAGTAGACCAGACTTAATGGACTTCATTTCCGGGGGTCGGGGGTGGGATACAAAGTAAACCCTTAAAACTAAAAAGAATACTGTGGTATTTACAAAATACCTGAGACAACCAAGAAAGAAAAATAATGCTCCATCTCACCCCTATCACCATCCCAGAAAAAGAGAAATCTTTCCTTGGAGCAAAGGAGAACAAAGAGAGGGAAAGAGTAATTGCATCCTGCATCCAGCTTTCAGGTAGAGGAGTCCATGCAGGGATTCTGGATCCTCTAGCACTTCAGAGAAACGGGAATTTAAAGATGCAGCTCCCCCAAGTGGGGCAGGAACATAGCAGAGAGAGCCACCTGAGGGAAAAATCCCCCAGGCAGACAGAAACTGGAAATGGCTCAGCAGCATCATACCGGGGACTCAAGGGCCCCGAGGGGGAGACAGTCAGCCACAAAAACCTGCACAAGACCAAATGAGTCATCCCTAATGTTAGCTCCCCAGAAACTGTACCCAAGATATGAAATGAGAGAAAAGGGGAAGCCAAGTCTCATTGAGATTATTTGCACTATAGTAATAGATTGGGAGAGGGTTGGTAAGAAAAATCATGGTGGACTTTAGGGAAAATACCATTGATGGACTGCGATTCCTCCTCTATGAAGGAAATAGTTAACACCATAATAAGCTTTTTCAGTTAAGCAGAGAGACAGTCATGGACTTTACTCACTGAATTTGTCTATTTTTATTGCATTATGAAACAAGTGCATTGTGAGTATCCTTAAAAAACGACAACTATTTATGTCATCAAAATGCCCACTAGGTCAGGAGGGGAAGGTTATTATTTTCACATACATACACAGGCATGTAAATCAAAACATATTTCTACATAATAGAAATGAAGCAGATTAACAACAATAGTTTGGTGTCATTTCATTTTTTAAGGGATCTTGCAGCATTCGGATACTTTTCTAACCATTGTGGCACAACAGAAGACATCATCATGTCTTAAATTGAATCAGTCACATCCACATTATCAAGGGTAATCTCCTTTACTCAAAATCAGCTGACTATAGATGCCAAACACATCTACAAAATACCTTCATTCATAGCCAGGCCTGAAACACATATCTGTAATCCTAGTGACTTCAACACCAGCCTTAGCAACTTAGTGAGACACTGTCTCAAAATAAAAATAAAAAGGGGCTGGGATATAGCTCAATGGTAGAGCACTCCTGGGATCAGTTACCAATACCATATATATGTGCATGCACGCACACATACACACACACACACACACACACACACACACAATACCTTCATAGCAACACCTATGTTAGTGTTTGTTTAAATCACCAGGCACTATAGCCAAGCATGTTGACACAGAAAAAATAACCATTGCTAGGAATCCATGGCATGCATTGGCATCACAATTAATTAGGCTAACACCTATGGTTGACTCTAACAAATATCCTGTTACAACAAGTATCTCTGGAGCCCAAGGGGCCACTGAACTTGATCAGGATGGCAGACATGATTATTACAAGGACTGTGGGGTAGCTGGATTTTCCCAAATGCCCTTCAGTATCTACAGGAAGAAAAAAACAAGCTCATTTTTTTTTAACTCTGCTCTAAACATACTCTGAGAACAAGATTGTTTCCCCTACAAGTCCTAAAAGGATCTCATGTATTGCCACAGATAATTTATTGATAAAATCAAAGACAAAATTTAATAGTGTGGGTGGCTAAATTTTCAACATCTGTTTACTCCAAGATTCTCATACAAAAGTAAAGGCACTGATTTAGAAATAAAGGGGTCCTAAAATGTGGAACGAGGACATCTTGTCGTATTTAAATAAAACCAACAATTTTGAAACCCCAAAGTCTCTGAGTCTCTGAGTCTCTGAGAGTCACTCTGAGTTTCTCTTACCAGTGGGAGTAACTTGCTCCTTTTGTCCTTTTCACCGGTCTTTGTTGCTTGAAACCCCTGTGATTATGTCACATAGAGAAGGTAGCTTGAAAGAATGCTCATATTTTCAAGACCCACCACAGCTATAACCACCTCTTTAGCCACTTGACCTACAACTAGGTTCAAATCTCAGCATGCTCCAGGGAGTAAGGTATATACTGTACTACAGAAAAAAAAATCTCAAATTTTGCTAAATATGTTGGCAGAAACCTAGGAAATGCGTATGAAAGTAGATTCTAAGTTCATTAGAACAAGAATAGAAGAAGGATAGATGACATTAGATTGGATCAAATTTGTTGATATGGGTATATTTACTAGAGATTCTAGATTTAATGTGTTAATTTATTTTCATCTCAAAGTGACTCTATTAGGTTCATGTGGACTGAAACTTGTTCAACAGTGGTCTACATTTAATGAGTCTGGAACAACAGGGCATACATATAAAGCTTAGAAAGGTAGAAATATGGGAGTATTATGCCCGACCTGCACACCATCTCTCAATTTATCTTCCAAGAAAGCCTACATATACTCCCTCCCTTAAGGCATTGAAAATCCTTGGGTGGAGCATCTATACCTTGTGGTTGCTCATTTTGTAGGCCACATATAACCATGGAAGATGTGGCTCTGATGAGACCCCTGATTTCAATGGGATGATGGAATTCCAGTGGAACAGAGACAGTGGTTAAAAGGGGAGGGGGCAATTAACCACCAAAGAAAAAATGAATACATTTATCATAAAGGGTACCAGAAACATAACGGTATTTAATAGACTATAGGTCTGGTAGCCAAATCCTGGCTTGAGCTGCAACAAAGAATGTGAAGAGGTATGTGAACACACTTCTCAGAATGAACTTGATGTAGGAAGATTATGATGCATGTATACACTTTCCCAAAGGGCAAGTGCCATAGAAGAGACTCTTTAAAATCTTTCAGGATTTCTGTCAGATTTCTTCCATCTATCCCCAAAATGGCCAGGGAAACAGGAGAAGAGGTTGACAATATGGACTTCTTACCAAGATTGACCTGGCTACCACTAGTGCTGATTTTCTAATCTGCCAACAGCAGAGATCAACACTGAGCCCTTGACGTGGCATCACTGACCAAGAGAATAATAAGTCAGCACCTGGTACAAACTGGATTTCATCAGACCTCTTCCAGTTGGAGGTATATGTTTATGTGCCTGTATATACTCTGGATATGAATTAGCCTTTTTGCCCATGATCTTTTTATCAGAACCACCATCCATGGACTCAATAGAAAAGCTGATTCATCATCAGTGTTGTCTTAGTCATTCGGACTGCTATAGCAAAATACCATATACTGAGTAGCTTATTTTAAAAATAAACCTATTTCTCATAGTTCTGGAAGTTGAGAAATCCAAGGTCAAAACATTGGAAAAGTTGGTATCTGGTAAGGTCTCATTTCTCATAGATAGCACCTTCTGGCTATATCTTTTAAGCAGCCAGTGAACTCCCCTGGGCCTCATTTATAAGATCACTGATCCCGCATATGAGACCTGCACCTTCATGATTTAATCACTTCCCAAAGGCCTTACTGCTTGATACCATCGCCTGAGGATCAGGTTTCGATATATGAATTTCAGGAGGACACAAGCATCCAGACCATTCCACACACAACTGCTTTTGATAGTGGGGTGGACTTCACAGCAAAGAAAGAACAACATGTGGTGCCCACTAGTTAACTGATTTTATCACACATCCCATCACCTGAAGCCATTGGTCTGAGTGAAATGTCAAATAGCTTACTGAAGGCTCAGTTATCAATTGGAATATTTTCACGGTGAAGAAGAGGCTATAGAGTTTAAGGACAAAGTATCTGCCTGAATAAGGGACTATTAAATGGTGCTCTCGAGGTCCAATAGCCAGTAGCACACACTCTGCAGTGAGTGGCACCAGCACAGAGAGAAGGTTTCCTACGGAGTTTACTGATGCCCCGGAGGCGCCTTGAGTGAGACCCAGTGAGAGCCACTTTGCAGCCAGCTCTGCAAGAACCCCAGAGAAGCCCACCCACAGTCCTGGCCCACTGGCACCCCTGAACTCCAGCCCTGGCCTATGGCACCTCAAGGAACGTCACCATCCAATGACTCACAGCACCTGCTTCCCCAAGGGAGGGGTGAATCTCAGCCTTAAGGGAGAAACACCTTCTCCACAACCCTTCCTCAATGAGTCTTCTCCCTCCATCCTAGATAGAGTCACTCCTCCAACTATACTGTATTCCCTTTTCTTTTTTCCTTCTTTTCTCTCTCAGTATTTGTAAACTGTTCATTTTTCAAGAGAAACTATTCCTTAGTCCATATGTTAATGTTTCATAATTAAAGAATACAGGCCAGTGACAAACTTCTATTAAACTTAAACCAGAGAAATTTTTCACATTCAAAATCACCTTGCACTCAGAAAAATATCAGACTTCTTCATTTCCTTACAATCTTTCATGGAATCATAATTTCTACGGAAATTTGTGTGCACCTTATTTCTTGCTTTAGCCAACCTATACAGAGGTGCAAACCCCCAAAAGGAGGGCCATGAATGCCACAGCAACATGAATCATGGATTCTTGGCCAGAAGACCCTACATCAGAGGTTTTGTCAAAGCACTGGAAGCCATGGTAGTTATTGCCCTCAACACCAATGTCCTTCCTTACTGATAGAGAAATTTGTTCCTGTATTCTCTGGTGTGTAATTTACTTCTTTTATAGTTAATCATCTTTTACTAGTTAACAATTCTATTAAATTTTTCCTGCTCAAATTACTGATGTGACTTCTGTCTCCTCACTGGACACTGACTGCTACAGGTCCCTTCAGAAAAAAAATCCTCTTTAGAAAAGTTCTAATCTTTTCTATAAGTGAATTGATACTATTAACAAATTGCAACACCTTAAACAGGACCTTTCTCAAAGTAGATGCTTAATAAATAATAGTTTGCTAAATCTTTGCCAAACAGTTATAACTCTACAATTTGCCTTTCAAAAGGCTGTGGAGAAACTGTAGCCGGGGAAATATGTAGCCGGGGAAATTGGAAAACAGGCTGAGAGTTCCTCAAAATGTAAAACATAAAATTACCCTAAAGCCCAGTAATTCAACTTCTAGAAATATATCAAAAGAAATGAAAACAAAACTTCACAAAAACTTGTTCACAAATGTTCATAGCAGCATTACTTACAATAGCTAAAAAATGAAAGCCATCCAAGTACTCATCAAGTAATGAATGGTTGTATAAAATGCATACAATGTAATGATATTGGGCCATAAGAGAAATGACATATATGCCTCATCCTAGGTGAACCTTGAAATCATTATGCTAAGTGAAAGAAACAAGAACTGGTCAGAAAGATCACATATTGTATGACTGCATTTGTAGAAAATATCTAGAACAGACAGGTGTAAACAGAAAGTTCACCTGTGGTTGTGGGTAGGAGATTGCAAAAAAGGGAAAGGAGAAGGAGGAATAGTGCTAATGGATATGGAATTTCTTTGGGGGTGATGAATATGTTCTAGAATGAGACTGTGATAATGCTTGTACAATTCTAAGAATATACTAAATTGAGTGAAATGTACACTTTAAATAGAATTAAATGTATGTGAATTGTATCTCCATAAAACTGTTTTTTTAATTGCCTTTTCAAAGTAGGTTTAGATCTGCCTCTGTGGTTCATGAAATGTATCCAAGTGACGCTAAAATAAAACCAAGATTTCAACTCAATGAGTCACAAGAATCTTAATTTTAAATTTTTTTCTAGCTATTTATTTCTGCTTCATTTTATTTGCTTTTAATAAAAATTGCTTTGAGAAACATCTAAGAGGCTAGTGGACAATTTTTCTTAGATGTGCTGTAACAGGCTGCTGCATGAGACTGCCTGCAGGGATGCCTGGTTGAATGTGATTTAAAGTACAATGATTCTAAATCAATGTTAAAGATGAGCTCATGGGAGACGATAAGCAGGACAGTGGGGTGGGAAATGCCGAGGGCTGTCCTCTAATTCCATGTCTACAAACAGGGTCTAGAGCTCTGGAAAATGCTCTCGTCTCTCTGGGTTCTATCCTTATTGGTAAAAGGAGGGTATTCAGGCAAATGGTCTCTGGAGGTCTTTGGGACTGTAAATTCTGTAGGCCTGAGATTCTGTTATGTAGAAGTTAATGTTCTTTACCAGTGGTAGGAATAAAGAAAAACATGGGCAAGATCTAAGCAAATGTTGCAAACAAGGTTAAATTTTTAACACTAAATGCTGAAGTATGGTGACCTCCGTGGCCATCAAATAAGCTAAGGAGCACAGAGTCCCTCCGTGGTCACCAGTGATACCATTCTTTAGGAAACTGGACACATAGCAAACCAGGGGCTAGATAGGAGTAAAAAAAAAAGGCTAACTATTCAAAATGAGGACTGGTGAATGAGGTTACAAGATTATTTTTACATTTATTGGTATATTTATTGCCATTTTCATAAGAATAGTAAGAATTCTTTTTGGTTTTCTGTAGTTATTTCTGGGTTGAAAAACAACAGGCAATTTTGAAATAATTAAATCCTTTATACAATTTTCTTTCATATTGCTCATCTGTTATTTTTCTCCCTGAGGATCTTGCAAAGCATTGCACCTCAGGAAAAATGAAAAAAAAAAAAAAAAGCAATTCCTTTTTCTTTCTCATATTTCCTTTTGTGTGAAATAAAAGTCACCATAAGAGTCTTCCTTCCTAACTTCAAATGTTCAAGCTAAATCTAATTCTAATTGCTACTTATATTAGCTAATCTCATATTTAAACCATGTTGATGACTTTTTACCAAGGATTTGAAAATTGCTTAAGCAATATCTATTTACTTGAATGAATTATAAGCTAGATGTTGCCCAGGGATATTTAAAACTTAATCTTATCCTCTCAAATTTCACCTCATTTTACTAGGTATGTAAAATGGTCAGAGATTCAGTGAGTTAAAAATCTTGTGTTCACAAAATAGAAGGAGACTTACCTTTTATGTGAGTAATATATAAATTAACAAAATTACAAATGTAGCCGGGTATGATGGCATACACCAGAAATCCCAGGGGCTCAGGAGGCTGAGGCAGGAGGATCACAAAGTCAAAGTCAGCCCCAGAAACTTAGTGAGATCCTAAAGAAATTCAGTGAGACACTGTCTTAAAATAAACAAGGGCTGGGGTTGTAGCTCAGTGGTAAAGCACTTGCCTTGTACATATGAGGCACCGGTTTCCATCCTCAGCACCAGATAAAAATAATAAATAAAATAAAGATATTGTGTCCATCTACAACTAAAAAAATTTTTAAATAAATAAATTAAAGAAAGAAAGTGGCTGGGGATGTGGCTCAGTGATTAAGCACTCAGTGAGTTCAATCCCTGGTACCAAAAAAATTATGAATGTGTTATATAAATTAATATAAAAGCATATACTGGATATTGGAAACAGGTAGAACATATTAGATACAGATGATATTTTATTTTATCTATCTATTTATTTATTTATTTACTTATTTAGGTATTGAAGATTGAACCGGGTATTTAACCACTGAACCATATCTCCAGTCCTTTCTCTTTTTGAGACAGGGTCTTGCTAAGTTGCTTAAGGGCCTCATTAAAATTGCTGAGGCTGGCTTTGAACTTGTAATCCTGCTTCAGCTTCTCCAGTCACTGGGATTTTAGGTATGCACTACCATGCCCAGCTAGATGACATTTAAATGAAAAAAAAAAAAGTACAACAAAATATAAACTTTCAAAAGGTGATAAAGACCACAATGTTAAAAACAAAAAAAGAAAAAGAAAAAAAAAACCCACAGGAAAAATTAAAATACTTTTGCTAATTAGCTGCTTAACACATTCTAGAATACATTATCCCTTCAGTTTTAGTTGAATACTATTTGTCTTGTCATATGACAATGACTGTTTCTCCAAAATAGCTAATTAAGAAGCATCTCTCTTGTTCATTGTATATTCTGTTTGATTATCAGTAAATATCACAGGGCCAGGGTTTTGAAAAAAAAAAGTCATTAAACATTGTTGGAAATAAAGCTCAATGAAGCAAGTTATAACAGAAAGACAGCACTTATCAAAATAAATGACTTGATGAAAATGCAGCCACTATTGGCCTTATGCCCCTTCTTTCGACTGTACAAATTAAGCTTCTCTCTATTGTCATTCTCATCTTCTGTTTTTCATGTCCTGTTAGGGAGAGTTTTATTTCTCATAAAAATCTCTGTCTTCTGTCTTTATTTTCATTTAATATATATGTTGATCCTTTTACTTATCTGCATGATTTTAAACATGAGGGTTTAGTTTATATTGTGATACAATAAGAGCATTTTGATATCTTGAAGCTTCTGCTAGCCATCTTTGAGTTGTTTCCACCTTCTGGCTATTGTGAATAATTCTGTTATGAACACTGCGTGTACTACTTGTGTTTGAATACCTGTTTTCAATTCATCTGGGTAGATAGCTAGGAGTAAAACTGTTGATTCATAGGGTAATTCTGTGTTTCACTTTTTGAGGAACTCCCAGGAATTTTGCCGTATCTCTAATTGTGGAATAAAAAGAAATTTCTGTTACCATGGTCATGTTGGGGAGTTATTTTTGGAAAAGTCTGGTCAAGAAAGCAGGGGAGGGGAAAATGAAATGTCCCAGCTCACCTCCCCAAGTATCTCTCAACTCTGGCTGCACATCACAATCACCTGGGAAATTTTTTCCACGCAGCAATTAAACACTTTGGGAAAACCTGACTTTAAAAGAAAAAGAAAACCTTTGGAAAGTGTATTACTCTATCGTCACCTTCTTCAAAATGTTTGAGTGGAGTTACACAAACTAAAGAAAGCTCTTGCAGATTGTGTACTGAGACCCAGTCAGGTCCTATGCTGTGTAATACTTCCTCTGGCTTTCAGAGGACTGGAGATGAGAAGAGTGCCCCAAACTATTCACTATAAGTCAAAAAGGTAAAACCAGTAATCCATAAGTCAAAAGGATACTGCATGGCTTTTCCGACTCAAACTATTAGATAAGAAGTACCTAAGTTTTCTACTTCAGGAACCTAGAACAAAGGAAAAAATAGCAATAGCAAATTTTATTAAACATTGACATTTTTAGGTATTGTGCCAAGCATTTTGGTTATATTAGCTGACTTAGTCCTCCCAATAACTCTACTGTATTTTAAAGATAGAGAATCTCAATTCCAAAATGTTAAATAGCACCCAATGTTTACAAACCCAGAAATATACTTTTATGCAACCCATTGTTTTGAAAAATCATGATAGAATTAGAATATATTTAAAACTGATTTATAATAAAAATAATGCACATCAAAACTCTTTGGAGACTACTAAAGCAGTGCTATGAGGAAAAATTATAGCCTTAAATACATATATTAGAAAAGGCAAATTTCTGTTAAACAATGATCTTATCTTACAAAGCTCAAAGAAAATGGGTAAAAGAAATAAAACAGAACACAAAGTAAAGAAATAGAGAACAAATTTACAAGACAGAGATCAACAAAGCCTGAAATAACTTTTTCATGGAAGAGAAGTAATTTATGTGAAAGCCCAAAGCTATTTGACTCCCTAACCCAAGTACTCAGGCCTTGATCTAAAAGGCTACATATAACCTGCAGCTGTTCCTGAGGCCCCTGAATTGCATGATCTTCATAAAAACAACTCTGACCATTTACAGAAGACAGCAAAGTTTGCTTTTACAAATGGATCCCAACAATGAATTCATTCTTATTATTGCAACATATTTGCAATTTTTTTAAGCCCACATCTTTTCTATTTTAAAATAACGCTCTCAAATTGTAGGGGAAAAAAAACTAGAAAAAAATAATTGCTTGCTGCTTATGTGAAATAATACTTCATTTTATATTTCAACAAAAAATTACTAGATTATTACTTTTCACAAAAAGGAGAATTTTGTTAAATTTTGGTATTATTAAGATTACTCAGAAAACACAAGTACCTTACTATTAAGAACCTAGGTGGTGCTGGGCACATGCCTATAATCCCAGCAGCTCAGAAGGCTGAGGCAGAAGGATTGCAAGTTCAAAGCCAGCCTCAGAAACTTAGTTGAGGCCTTAAGCAACTTAGTGGGATCCTGTCTCACTAAAAATTAAAAAAAAAAATTTTTTAAATTTAAAAGGGCTGGGGATGTGTCAGTGGTTAAGCACCCCTGGGTTCAATCTCTAGTACCCCCCAAAACAAAAGATCCTAGGTGGCAAGAGCTTACATGCACTTACTTGAAAGATTCCCCAAAGCCACTCACATAATATTATGTACCCTGTGATCTTTAACAAATATTAATTCAATAATTTACTGTTCTGGTTTCTCCCTTTTCCCTCGGGTTTTTACACACCCATTTGGGTCATAAATCCCAGGACAGGTAATCAAGGCAGAGTATCTTGAAGAGTAGTCTCAGATCCAGCAGCATCCAACATCACATGGGAACTGTAAAATATGCAAATTATTGGACTCCACCCCAGACCTCCAGAATCAGGTTCTCCTTTTTTTCTTGGGGGTTGTTGGGCGGGGGTAACTGGGGATCAAACCCAGGGCCTCTCACATGCTAGGCAAGCACTCTACCACTGAGATACCTTCCCAGCCCTGAATCAGGCACTCTTGAGGTGGAGTCCAGAAAGACCTCTAGTAGATTCTAATGCATGCAGAAGTTTGAAAGCTTCTACCCTGGGGTAAGCTGATAAGACTTCAGAAGCATCTCAAAATCTCACCTGTAGCAATTGTTACAGGAAGCTCACGGAGTCCGAGGTTCCAGGCTCCACATATCCACAGGTATTGACAATTCGCCCTGTTCTTACTGGCCATGACTAACACAGGAGACTAATTATCAAAGAAGGACCTTCTGAGGCTCTTACACAACAGAAGTTCTACATTGCAAAAATGAGCCATAATCAGCACTTCCCAAAACACTACAAAAAAATTTAATGAGCTCACAACACCAAGATATACTCCCCTGCACATTTGATGGTTCTCCAATATAGAATTGCCTTGCCTTACCCCACCCCCGCCACCCCCGCCCCACAAAACAGGATATTAATAGGAAAATAAGAGTGAAGGAGAGAGCGTGAGCCATAGTTTCCAAAGACACCCAATTAGAAAATGACTTGATCAAGTGAAAATAAGATACACCAGCAATTTATCACCAATTATCACAAATACATGACTGTATTTCTTCATCTCCTATTTCCCCCTGTCTTATTCCTGCCTCTAAATTGAGAAGAAAATGAAGAAAAATGTTTCCCTAAAACTCTCTCTATAACAATTATGTCAACAGCCAGGAGAAGTTCCTTGGGAATTTAGGAACATCTGTCTTTTCACAAAGTAGAATAGAACACTTATCCTCCCAACTTTGTTTTTTGTTTATTGTTTTTTTTTTTTTTATTTAAAAATGTAGTTTTTCTTTTCTAAATCAGACAAATAATTAAACTTCAATTTGAGTGCTGAATGCAGCTCCATGGATGGAGGAAGAGAAAAAGAAAGCTGTACACATTTTACTGCTCTTTTCACCTTGACTTTCCCCACTAGTTTATACTGGGTATAGATTATTGCGCTATTAAGTGGAATCTTCTAATAGTCAAGGCTCTCTCCTCACTGCCAATTAACTTGGAACAATGAGCTTCGGGTACAGCAGCCCTCTGAAGTCCCCCACCACCACCACCGATCATGGTGTCAGTGCTAAGTCTATACCAAGCACCTGAAAGAAAAATCTCTCTCTTTGGTTTTACTTTTTAAACCAGAACAAGTAATCTGTGCTCATTTTAAGTAATACAAGAATTCAACGTGTATCCATAATATCCATAACATTTAATGCAAATAAATTTGTAGTTGGCATCTGTGGGCAAATCCTCCATGGTGTGAATTTCAGTGGAAACTCCCTGCCTCCTAAAGGGGTCACACACCCCAACTACTGGGATCTGGTGCATGACATGCAGTTTGGCTTACATGAACACCCTCTCCCAGAAGGACGGCATCCAAATGAAGTGACACAAGATCATTGCCAGTTGGTACCAGCAAGGATACATTAGGTGTGACCTCGACTGTGGCCTCTACTGCCAATGTCCCTGCCAAATTCCTGAGCCTCATCTTATCTTCTAACTAGTGTGAGCCTCATTCAATGCATTCTTTGGAAGATTCTCCATAGTGATGATTTTTTTTTCCTTTCAAGAGTAGATTTGAATTTTGAAACAACCAAAAGATATTTGGAAATAAGCAATGATGCTAATTAATACTAGACATGGACACACACACACATACAAAGATGTGAATAAAATAGTTTTGACATCAGTTTTCCTGACTAAAAAAGACAAATGGTGCCAAAAATGTCTTGAACAATAGAAACATTGCTAAACTGAGTGTATTTTAACATTTCTTAATCTCACTCTTTAAAAGGATGAAATTAATTTGAATGTTTATTCATGTATTTATAAATTAAAATCAGTCTCATTACTGCCTATCTAGCATGCAGCTGATATGAGCCTGGGCATCACATGGTGGCCCTTATGTTACTAATCAGCATGGGGTTCTTTTGCTCAATTTGGGAAATATATCACAAAAAGGCCAATTATAGCACTTTTTTGATGTTACCAGCTTTTAGTGTTACCAGCTCTATCTGAGAGTTCTTGTGTTCAATTTGAGATAGAAGTCACAAAGAGGCAAGCAATGCCATCCAAATGAGGCTTTAAAAGATGGTGGAGGTTCCATAGGTACATGTTTAATAAGGAAAGTCCTTTAATTGGTTTCATGATTAATTTTAAAATTAAAGATTTCCTATAGCAGGAACCAACAAAATATTTATGCAAAGGGCCAAAGAGTAAATACTTTAGGCCCTGTGGGCTATGTGATTACAGTCACAAGTATTCAGTTCTACCACAGTGGTGTGAAAAAGAGCCACACACAAGCTATAATCAATGAATGTGTGTGTGTGTGTGTGTGTTTTCCAATAAAACTTGATTAACAAGTGGATTTGCCCAAGAGTCACCAACCCCAGTCTTAGCATATTATCAGCCACAGGTCATTATTTCCTTTAAGCTTTGCAACAGGGTGGCCTAGGACTCTTCATTTGTCAAAGTATAATTTTCAAAAAGTTGAAAGCTTGATTCTCATACAAATATAAAGTAATCGTGCATGAATGATTTATTTAACTCATTAATGTGTGAATCAGTAAGATAGCAATGGTGAGTCAGAGGAGATGACAGGCAGGAGTATTTATAGTCATTGAAAAAGAGATTGCTGTGGGGAGAATACCACACAAGATATAAAACTGGTTAATGTCCTATGTTCACTATGACCTCTGGAGTTTTCTTTCCTACAGGACAAAGTTTATTTGCCTCACAGTCAGTTTTTTTGTGAGTCATCGTCTATAAAGTTCTAAATATCCCAGTGGATAGCATCTAATGAGTTAAATGAAATTTAATAGCCCCCAGAGAACTGAACAATTCATAGGTAGATGGGTTACACATTTTTCCAATGTGGCTATTTACAAATTTTAAATATCCTTTCCTTAACACTTTTCACTCCAGCACTACACTATGAACAATGATTTCTTAAAATTTTTGTACTTGTAAATGGACACAATATCCTTATTTTTATGTTTTTTTGTAGATGGACACAATACCTTTATTCTATTTTTTTAATGTGGTGCTGATGATTGAACCCAGTGCCTCACACATGCTCAGCAAGCACTCTACCACTGAGCCACAATCCCAGCCCTGAAAAATGAGTTTTTTAGTGAAAAATTTTTCTCAGTTCTATAAGACTTGTGTTCTTATATTCCATCTTCCCAAAATGAACTTAAACTCTTTTTCACTACATTCCAGAGTAAAAGTGTGATCTTTACAGGTCTCCATCCCAAAGGCCCAGTTTGGAAGATGGTATAAGCATGCACACACAGGTTGTACATTTCAAGCTGGCCACAGTATTATTTTCCATCCTGCAAGATCTTCTTGCATTCTGATTTTAATATGCCCCTCCTATCCAAAGCTGGGTTGTACGGTAGTACCTCCACTTGAATTTGAACAAGTTTGTGCCTACAGAGGAAGTAAAACTGTGTGACTTGGGGCTGGGATTGTGGCTCAGTGGTAGAGTGCTTACCTCCCACGTGCAGGGCCCTGGGTTTGATCGTCAGCACCACATAAAATAAATAAGTGAAATAAAGGTATTGTGTCCAACTACAATTAAAAAAATAAATATTTTAAAAAATGTGTGACTTTCAAAAATTAGGTCCTGTATGGTACTCCAGCTTTCTTTTGATTCTCTCAGTGATAATTATTCTTAGAAGGTAGCCACCATGTTGTAAGGAAGCCCAAACTAGCACAGATACAGAGACCACAAGGAGAGGCCATGTACATGGGCTCTAGCAGAGCACAGCTGGGAGTCCAAATGACAGGACCAGTGGTCACACATTTGAAAGAAGATCCCCCCAGATGATGCCAGGCCCCAGCCATTGCATCACTGCCAGCCTAAGAGTCCCCAGCCAAGGCCCTATAGATGCCGAGGAAACAACCAGTCATGTCTACTCTTCTGTGTCCAAACTCCTGACCCACAAAAGCATGTGAGGTTATAATATTTGTTGATCATCATTGTTTTAAACCACTAAGTTTCAAGGTGATTTGTTAAGCAGCAATAGAAACCTGATACAGGCAGGATGATTTAGGTGGGGGTTTTCTCCCCAATGTGTCATTATAGACAAAAACCTCAGAATTCATCTAAATTGATTTTGGTGAAAATTTTATTTCTATAATCTCTAGAATTTGCTTATTTACCAACAACAAAAAAGCAATTTTCTATTCTAGCTGCATTACTATAGCCACTGCTATGGTTTTGCTTTTCCTTGGGTTTTGTGTTTGCTGGTAGGGTGGCCTTGCTTTCTGGTATAGGCACATAGCTGATGGCTGTGCCACTGGGCTGGGATAAACTGTGCTCCTGTTGGAGGTAGGGAAGACAAGCCCAAGCCATGGCCAACAGCCAGACTGACCTTTGCTGTTGCAGGACTTGAGGCCTTCAGTGGTGGCTATTACAGAAATGGGTTTGAACCTAGATGACAAACAAGAAGCAGCATTAATCCTGGGTTTAAACCCTATTGTCAATAAAGAAAAACTAAGAGATGCTCATTGATGAACTGGATCACCTGAAGGAGGCTCTCCTTATATAACAGCCAAAGTCAATAAAGCTAAAGATTTACCAGAAGGTCAAGCTAAAAAAATGAAGTAAATGTATGATGAATCTTCAGTTCATATTCGATGAATCTTCAGTTCATATTCATTCATGCAAGTACCATCTTTTCATAATAAAATGCCTCAGAGCTATAATTTTGAAAATTGTTTTCTTAAAATCTCATATCTGTGCTCTTCGTTTTTTATCACTTTCACAGATAATATATTATG
Source organism: Marmota marmota marmota (assembly GCF_001458135.2). NCBI lineage: Eukaryota > Metazoa > Chordata > Mammalia > Rodentia > Sciuridae > Marmota > Marmota marmota. The sequence continues at coordinate 2,677,882 of NW_025999924.1, read as the reverse complement.
ATGTAGTATCATAAGTATCTTATGATGTACTGTAGGCTTGTCTGTAATCAAATGTTATCTCTCATGAATTAACTCTCATTACCTTTTAGAACAGCAAGATAGGTTCTCCCTAAGAGTGCCAAGTACATGAATTTCATGTTGGGGTAGGTTATTTTTTTTTTCCTTTCCTAACTCTCCAGCAAGCTGTTAGACCAAAGCACCACCTACCAATTTCTTCAAAGTGAAATAAAAACTTTTATATCACTTGCAAAGTTATTTGACAGCAAAACCAAGCTAGATTTTTATACAATGTCCCTTACAAAGTCACTTTATCCTCATCCAACACAACACATTTTTTATACCTACCTTTGGAAACTTTTTTTTTCAAAACATTAGCTAAGTTTTCATAGAAAAAGCATTTCTGTATTCATTGGTTTTTCACAATATTTGGTTAAATTTTGACTAAGAATACAACTGTAGCTACTGTGGTAGCCAGCCTCTAAGGCAATTTCTAGTAACCCTTTTCTGGTAGAACACCACCACATTGAATAGGATTGACCTATATAACCAACAGGGTATCTCAGAAATGACAATGTGTGACCTCTAAGGCCATTATAAAAGATATTGTGGCTTTCCTCTTACTCTCTCTAGAATCACGCACTTTGGAGTAAGCCAACTATAATGTCAACAGGCCACTCATCTAGTTACAAGAGATGTCTCTGTGGCAAGAAACCAAGTCCTACTGCTGCTAACAACCACCATCAGCTTGTCAACCATGTGAGTGAGTTATTTTGGAACCTCTTTCTTCAACCCCAATCAAGCCTTCAAAGGACGGCTGACCTTGCCAACAATTCAGTTGCAACATCTGAGAGACACCCACCCTGAAATCAGAACTACCCAGATTAAGCTCACCAAAATTCCAGATCTACAGAAACTGTGGTATAAATAAGTGTTCACTATTGTTATTATTGTTTTAAACTAACTTTTCAAATAATTTGTTATAAAATACAAAACTAGTACAAGTAATATAAATAGATTTAGAAATCAATACCTAATATGACTAGTATTAACAGATTTGAGAATCAATAAAATTACCAAATGGTGTAGAAGATTAAGTAGAATGGTATGCTAGATCCCAACCAGCCACAAGGCAACACATGTGGTAGGCATGAATCTATGTAGTTTTATGGAGGATACAGAGGGCATTAGTTAATCCAACAACTTTATCAACTGTCAGAGTATCTTTTTTGGATTATTTAATCTCTGCAGAATAAACCTTGCCAGTTATCAACTTACTGCCTCTCAGCTTCAAATTCATCCTTCAATGTACTTTTTATGATAATGCATTGAATTCCTTTATGATTTCTTCTTCACAGTGCTTGTGATATTAAACTTAGTAGAAGGTGCTAGATGGGCACTTCAAGAGGAAGGGACCCTCCTACTACTTCTGACCACTGATGGCCACCTTCCCAGGACACTGCATACCTTGGCCCTTGCTCTCACTGGCACCCCCACTCCTGCATCACTCCCCTTGGCCAGCCACTGGCTGGTGCTTGCCTGCAAACTGCCACCCGGCAGAGGGTTTCTACCAGCATCCCTGCTCCCTCTGCATACCTGCTCACCCAGCCACCAGCTTCAGCTCACCTGTGCTCCACCTGCACTTCAGAGAGTTCTTCCACTTGCCCAGCAACTACAAACCAGCTCTGAAATGGGAAGTCCAGGGAACTCTGCACCTATACACTCTACTGAGGTCTCCTTCCATGTGTCTTTCCTTGAATTCTCTCAGTTAATGATATTGTGAAGTATTTTTCTTTCTTTCATCTTATAGTTACCATTTTACCATTATTTGATAATTCTTTATATTAACCTTCCCCTGTTCAAACCACTATGGGGTTTCTATCTCCTGACTGGACCCAAACGGGTATAGCTATACCAAACTGGATCCTTTCCCTAATACCTTCTCTTCCCAAGTTCACATCCAGGTATGAATTGGTTTACTTTATGCTCTTTGAAAGGAGAGAGTATGGGAGAAGCAGGACTCAGATTCAAGAGATGTTCTCTAGATCATCACTGCCTCCTACTGCAGGCTGGTTGGCTCCCTGAACTTGTCATGATGAGTAAACTGGTCACACTTGGTTTTGGGTGGAAAAGGCTGGTTATCACTACTAAACATGTGACCTTGGCCTCTGATCTTAAAGGCTCCTTGTACTAGTTTCTTTGCTCTGAGCAGGCTTTTTCGGATCCCCCAGACCTCATGGCATCTCCAAGCTGTGGGGAAACTTCGGGCATGGATCTGGAGCACAGCCTCAGTCTCATTCCTTCTAGGTTTCTCTACTCACTGCTCTCTCACCACATGGGTCATGGACCAAGGCCAAAGGCTGAAGTCAACCTAGAATTAGGGTCCTTGGCATCCCTCATATTTTGATAAGGGAGCACCATTAGCTCAGGTGCTCTCAGACTCCTCTATACCTTTCTATACTGTCCCCATTTGACGCAGAGACCTAGAAGGGAGAAAGCAGGGTACCTTAGTCCATGTTTCCAAAAGGGTAGGGCTTCTATGTGCTTCACTCCAGCTCCTTCCAGAGGAATCAAACACTCTAGACCAAAATTCTATTGTTTATTTTTTTTTTTCATTTACTAAGTTTCGGAGCCTTACAGAAATTTGAAGGATCCTTCCTTTCCTTGACAAAGTCAAGTTTCCCCCACTGCCAGCACAACTAAAAACATCCCGTGGTAATGAAAAGCTGAGCACTGGCTCTTTTTCTTTGCATTCCAGTTATAAAAGTCCTAAACCCATTGCTTTTCCCTAAATTTCCCAATTACACCATCCCCTACAACAAAAAGATATCTTGGCCTGACCAGGTATAAAGTCATATATATAGAAATTCAGTTGTCATAGCATATTTTAAAAACATTAATATTCCATTAAACACTTAATGCCAATTAATTAAAGAAAATGAATGAATAGATTTTAAAAATTGAAAGATAAACTTGCTTAGGAAAGAGTGGGGCAGAGAAGCAGCAAACTCAGAGAACACTCAAGAATGATTACTCATTGAATAAACAAAGTCATTGACACCATAAACACCTTCCATTATCTGTCTTTAGGGAATGAAAATAAAATGCCACATTTTACAAAATATAGAATGCCATCAACTTTTGTATCACTAGAAAAAGGAGAAGAAATACTGCCAACTCAACTGTGATACATTCTTTGTAGAAAATGCATCCTAGATTCAGGGATGCAGAAACAGAGAGAAAATGTTTGTCATAGAAGTAACAAAATGTGAAGGAGAGATGATCAAATTCTGCAACCAAAAACTGATTAGTTTAAATTATGTTAGAGATACAAAAAGAAGAGCTATGAAAGTAAAGAACTGAAACAAGAGCTTCAAGGATAACTAAAAAATAAAATATTTCTAACTTTGAGAATTTACTAAAGAAAAATGTCACAAAGATATGGAGTTTTGAAGCAGATATTTAAGTGCTCCCAAAATGTCACACAAACAGTGCATTTAGAAAATAAAACAGCATATCTGACTGGAATCATGAAAATATCACTAGTATCTGAGAAGGATACTAATGAGCAATACAAGTGTTTAGTAACAGAAAAGGACCTGGGCTAGGGTTGTGGCTCAGTGGTACAACACTTGCCTAGCACATGTGAGGCACTGGGTTCAATCCACAGCACCACGTATAAATAAATAAAATAAAGGTATTCTATTCTATCCATCTACAACTAAAAATGTTTATTTAAAAAAAAATAGAAACCCCATCTGGCAGCAGGATGGTTCATTCCAAGGGTTCTCAGCAGCACACGGAGGGACTTCTGAAAGAAAGAGAAACCTGACTCAAGCTATAAAAAGCCTGATATGTCTAGACCCAGTTTGTTTTTACCTAAAGAACAGCCATGCAAATCCTGCCAAGTGCATCCTTCCTCACCATCCACATGCATAGTGGCTGGAAAATGAATGCCTATTTAAAAAATATAAATGAAGCATTAAAAATAAGAATGTTACAACTTCATTATTGTAGATGCTGTTAAAATAAACTGCATTATCAGAAAGCAACAGCATCTAAGATGACCAATATTAACTGCTCATAGCCCAGTCCCCTACGGATATCGACCACAGCTGTACAAGTTGACAAAGTTAAGACTTCTGATTTTAAAAATATTGTTCACTGGTAATGGGGCTATTTTACATTTTTCAGTGCACAAAAGGGCCATCAAATCAAGACTATTTTAATGAAATGGAGGAGTAATTTAGAAATGCTTATTTTAAGAGTCTCATTTTATACGCACAAAACCTTGGTCTTGACTTAACGATAATACTTGAAAACAGGAGTCATGATGCGAGTCATTTGATCTAATGGGACAACTTGAAGCTCTGTGCCAATTCTAATACCCAGCTTTCCAAGCTCCTGAAATTACTGTGAACATTAATAATGATATAAAAAGGGAGTCTGTTTTATACCAAAGTAAGTCAATACAAATGGAGAAAGGACCATTTATGGTGATAGATGTGTTCACTGAATGCAAAAAACAAATTATTGAAGATAGAGTGAAAGGGGAAAGTCTATATATATCCAGGCTCCCTGCTGTAGTAGGGGATTAACCACTTGGAAATTAAAGAAAGGCTGAAGGAAAATGCTGAGTTACATGCAGAGAAAATATTAAAAGCATCTCACTGTGGGCAGTGAGATGAAGGCTATACATTTGCAGAGCCGGTTCTAGCATTCATTAAGTGTTATAAAATGGAATAGTATAGGCCCAGAGGCATGGAATGTCACACTGCTGATGGAAAAGTAGAAACTGACAATAAAAGGGTCGCTCTTTTTCAACATAAGGAGGTTTCATCAACACCGGTGATGTATTGCAACCAGTAGACACATGCTGGTACAAATGAACACAGTCAAGCACTGTGAAGACTTGGAAAAAGAAACCCTGATGTAGCAGCTACCTGCAAAGGATCCAAAAGTTAATTCCAAAAAACATTGGGATCTGTATGGACTGGGCTGGAATATCAAAATAGGAGGCCACCTTGGATATATTACTGGATAAACATCACAAAAGTACCTGTTTAAAAATAATTCCTGGGCTGGAGTTGTGGCTCAGTGGTAGAGCACTAGCCTAGCACATGTAAAGCACTGAGTTCAATCCTCAGCACCACATAAAAATAAATACATTAAATAGAGGTACTGTGTCCATCTGTAACTAAAAAAATAAATAAATAAATAAATAATTCCTTTGCCTGCCCTACCACAGTTCCTGCCCTGCCTCAGGGGACCTACCTCTCACTCCCTTACCTGTCCACCTTTATATTAAAGTATTTATACTACCTGAATGATGCAGAATGACAAATCATTCCTAGTTGTACTCAGAGCCTCATTCATGACATTCCCTTTGAGATGCTTTGCCCTGCCTTCCGCACTGCTGGACACAGTTTTTAGGGATCAGCTTAAATATTAGTCCTCAGTGACATCCACTGTATCCCTCCATCTGCCCTGGAAGGATCACTCTCCTCTCTCCCTGCAGACATCTGTGGCACCAATTTCATTGTCTCAGGTTGCATGTAGACATATTTGTTTTCCTTGCTGGGCTGGCGGGGCGGCGGGGGTGGGGGTCTCTGTAGTTAGAGCTGTCTTTCCCCCTCCACCATTCTCCACCCTGGATCTTGCATATCTAGGGTCTACGAGAAACCAAATGACTATTTGGAGGATAACTAGTCTTTGTGAAGAAATATCATACAGCCCAGATCAGTTCTGCTGTAGACAAATGTCAACACCATAGCAGGGAACAGGAATTGAGAGGGCAAAGCCATGAGAGGACTGGGCTGTTTTACCAGCTCTAAAATTGTGTTAGACCAACCTGATGCTTGAGAAAAACATGAGCACAGATGAGGAATTTAGGGGTGAAGAGAAAGGGTAGCAATGGGAAAGAAAAGGCCTAGATGGAGGATATAGGGGAACAGAAATAAGCCCCCTCTTGCAGAAATCTGCTTAGACCAAGCCCATATACCTCGCCCATCAGGGACAAGATTTAATGTGGGTAAGGGCTTCAGATCATCAGAGAAATGACCAGAGTAGAAGTTTTGCCTTTTACAACTGGGTACCTCTTGGAACCTCAGTTTTCTTATCTACATGTCTGCCTACCTCCACATGTAGGATAAGTTTGCCAGCATGAGCACTTCGTCAGTACTAAACACTTTGTGGTAAGGCCCACAGGCTCTGTTTCTCCACTGGTCCCTCCACTCAGCAACTTCTAATACCTTCTTGATCCTGGACAACACTGAAGTTTGTAGTCTCTCAGTTCCAATCCTTCCACTCTTCTGAGGAAAATACCTAAGCCAAGAGGTGTTGTGACTTTTCCAACTGTTGACCAGCAGTGCTATAAGTGCAAATCCCAAACATCTGCTCTCATCAGTTATAGGAATTGTACTGTGAAGGATCTGTGGGCAATAATTTCATTGGCAAGAAGGGGCCAGGAGGCTTGCCTTGAGATTGTCTTTGCACAGCAAACACACTGTTCACTCGTGTTTATGTAACATGGCGGAGATTAAAGCCTCCTGAGCTCTCGCAAGACAGGACTGCTGCTGCTGGCTCTCTGCTCTTTTCCTAAGTGAAGCTCCTCCTCAGCTCAGGATCCTCCAGGAGGTTTCCTGGGCTATGCTTGTTCCACTGCTGATTGCATGTTGCCACAAAAAGCTCCAAAGGAGTTATTGGTAGACATAGGCCACGTCTACACTGACTATAACCTGCCTCATTTACATGTCTGAGGAATAAAATAAGATTTATAGAAAAAGAGAGCAAGAACAGTCATCCCCCAGTGCAGAGAAAATAGTTAAGGCGGACTTGCACAAAATTACCCTACCTCTGGGTTTTTCTTCTCAAAGACTGCAGTCAATTTTTTTTATCACTTTAGAATCTAATAGTTGGACTTTCATTCCAAATTATGTGCTGCTGCATTTAGGTATTTGTTCATTTCTACCACTTATAGTCCACTTCTAAAGAGTATTTAATAAGCCATAGAACCATCTGCATTTTGAGGGAAAATATGGTAATGCAGGACCAAACTATAGCCCCCAGTTACCTTAGTTATAATAAAGATGACCAATTTTTAAGTTTTGTTTTGCCATACCTTAATAACTAAAATATGCTGGATTTAAAAGAACATCTCTAGCTTTTTCTTAATGGTACAGTAATTACCAACACAGCACTGACCTCTGCTGGGGACATCTGTCCTTGTTAGCCAGATCATGACTTGTGAAAAAGTCAAATATGCCATTCCAGACACTTCTGGGGGCCTTAACACATCACCAAATTCAATCTCTGTGAAAAGGTAAGAAGAGGAACTTTTTTAAATTAAAACCTTCATTATCTTTAAGTGGTAATTGTATCTAATGATACTTAGCACTTTGAAAAGTAGAATGTAGAAATTTAGAAATGACATCAGTGTATATTTTAAATGTTACAGGCTTGGATGATTATTAAGAGAACACTGAAGCCATTTAATCCAATTGCATTTAACCATTCTGTATATTTTATTAAGGAAAGTCTTAAAAATTTTTTTCTAAGTATTGAAAAGCTTTTAAAAGGTTGAAATCTTGCAAATGAATTTGCATACAGATAAAAGCCCAGGTTTGAAAAAAATATGCAGAATCAATAAGCAGGAAGGCTGCTGTCATTTGTTATATTTCTTGTGTACCTCTCATCAAGATCTCATGTAAAGTAGCTTTCAGCCACATAATTCTAACATTCACAACATCCCTCCAATAATTCAACTTTGATTTTTAAATAAGTTGAATCTAAAACACACCTGATTAAAAAATATACATGCATAGATACAGAAATCAGTAACTAGAGATAAACTGAAATCATGGCTCCCAGAAAATCAGAGATTGCATTTTTATACTGCACAGCTATTTTTAGCAGCAAACAGTTCTGCTATCTTGGTAAATTATCACTGAACTGTTTGTTGCCAGGACCACTCAAAGGTCACGAGTGCTCAGTGGAAACAGTGCATAAAGGCCTCAACATTCCCATGTAGGATTAGTCTACAGCAAACAAAATAAAATGCTGCAATTTAAAATATCAATTATAGTTAATTTTTTCTCATGAAAATAATCTTTAGTTCTATGCTTTTAAAAAAAAATAAAGCTCTATTTGTCTTGCTAAACATAGAGAACAATCTATTACCACTCAAGATGCAGACTATGAGAGAAATGCTTGCAACAATCTGTAAATCTGCATGGGCCAGAACAGGGAAGAAAAGCTCTCCTTATATATTCTAGAAAAGGCTCTAGATACTGTATGTGTCCTCAGTTGGGACAAAAGAGTCCCAAAGAGACATTATAAAGTGAATAGACCTAATCAAATATATGTATTATTATTTTTTGTTTTGGAAATAGGCACAGTGGGTGACATTTTATGGAGTACATAATTTGTTCTAGATTATCAAATGAAACAAACAATTCCCTCAAGGTTCTCCAAAATAGAATTTACAAAAACTATTAAAGAGATTTGTTTTTGAATTTTTTTCATTTAGTTGTTCCTGAAGCTTTATTTTATTTATTCATTTATATGTGGTGCTGAGAATCGAACCAGTGCCTCACAAATGCTAGGCAAGCTCTACCACTGAGCCACCACCCCAGCCCTTAAAGAGATTTTAAGCAAAACCTTAGATTCACTAGGAAATTATGAAATTGACATAGCAACACAAATAGGCACCAAGCAACTAAAAGTGACATTTTTTATTGGGTTATCATCCTGTTGTCCCATTGTGGCTCCCATTTTATTCCTCCAAATCAAAAGGTAGAACAATAAGGTTAACTAGACACTAAAAAATAAAAAGGCCATCAGAAGGTACTCATTATGTTGTTAAATTAATGATCTTCCACCTACCCCAAACAGTATATTTGTTCTACAAAATTAAGTATTTCCAAGTTGATACAAATTAGCAAATCCTGCATATTAATGTGGTCCAAGATCCCAATATTACAATCACTCAGGTAACCAGGAGCAAATGTTTAAAATCCAATAATCATAGTTTGTTTTGCAGCAATTTTCATTGACCTAGAAGACCCACCACGCAATGATGTCAAGATATTATACTTTTTGCAGGTTATGGTATCTTAAGCAAGGAAAATCAAAAGTGATAATAAATATAAATTGTGATATTAGAATTTTCCATGTCTCAAACATTATAGATATAAATAGAATCTCTGCTCAATACTGATTTTTAGAGCTGGATACTGTGGTGCATGCCCATTTTCCCAGCAAATCAGGAGGCAAAGGCAGGAGAACTGCAAGTTCAAAGCCAGCCTAAGAATATTAGCAAAGACTCTGTCTAAAAATAAAAAAGTAAAAAATAATTAAATGATGGTTTGTAGCTCAGTGGTAGAGTGCCCCAATACTGCAGGGAATGGGGTGTACTAATTTTAGCAGGTAATCATATGCTTACTTTACTCCAGGTATTTAACAACTATAGGTTTCTTTCTTAAGGATAAAAATAATGATTTACAACAGCACACCCATATAATAAACAGCCATTTTAACTGATTTCTCTTTTAATCATTATATATGAGATTTGTGATGTTCCAAATATAAGGAATATTTAGACCCCTTTTTCTGAACATAAGCAGTTTGCAAATATAGACTTTTTTTAGGTTACGTTTTCTACAAAAACATGCAGGAACTCTTCTAGATGTGGGAATCAGAGTCAATTCTAGATGACACAAGTGTTAAGTCATGACCCATATGTCAATTAAATTTGCTAGAATCCCAGATATGACTTCCCTGAAGGCTGTTGTAGGAACATAAAAATGTGTAAGAAATGAGAATGACCAACAGCTCCTAACCGAGTGGACTCAATCTTGAAAATTTGGCACAGTATTCTTTTAAAACTTTTGATATAAAATGTTCACTTGATAAATTCCTTCTCAGAGTCTCTCAGAGCAAAGATAATCCCTATGATGTTTATTACTGATCATACCTAAAAATAAAAGCAATTACATATAAAAATAAACTTAAAAATCATAACTAAAAATGAAGTAAATGCATGCTTATATCTACAGAGCTTCAAAGAAAGTCTCTGTTTTCATTACTGTTGCAGTATATTTTGTGGGACTTTGTGGGAAACTCAATAAAAAATTTTTAGCATGAGTTTGTAGAAAGTGACCAGAAGAAACTGGAAATGAATTTGAGAACCTAGCCAGGATAATAAAAACACTGCAAATCAAAAAGAAATATGAGATCTTAAGTGTTAAAAGGTAGAAACCAAAAAATAACATGTTTAAGTATCTAAAATGTGCTAAAACCCATAAAATGCTGCTTCTAGGAGACAGTGCAACATATTGGTCCTGAGCTGGGTTTTGTAGTCAGAGGGTGATTGTGACTGTCAACTCTGTTACCCACAAGCTCAGTAATCTTAGGATTGTTACCAAACCTTACTAAGCCTCAGTTTCCTGAGCTGAAATTTTGAGAGTGAAGTGAATGTAAAATTCACAATAGTGAATATATAAATTTAACAGGAGACTAGACACACCGAAAAGAGAAATGCTAAAATTGAAGAAAGGTCTGAGAGTAAATTATCCAGATGGCAAAACACAAAGACAGAAATATGGAAACTACATAAAATTAAGAGACAGCATGGAGAAAGTCTAACATGTTTAATTAGAGATTCAAAAGGAAAGAGAAATTGTGACAAAACCAATAGTAAACAGATGAAGACCCATAATCTTCTAATTCAAGAAAACCGACAAGTACCAAGTAGGATAATTCTTTAAAAAGTACGTACTAAGATAGCATTGTGAATCACAGACTCCCCCAAAGAAAGAGAAAAGCAGACTGCCCCAAAACCAGACACGTTTATCTGTGTGACAATGAGAGTGGCAGATGACTCCACCAAAGCAACAATGGAAGCCATCTAACAAAGGGATGAGAACTACAATGTACTGAAATAAAATAATTATCAACCTAGAATTCTAAATGACCCCTATAAGTCACTTCATGTGGCAATAACAAAGTATTGTAGACTGGGAGGCTTACAAACAACAGAAATTTCTCATAGTCCTGGAAGCTAAGTCTGAGGTCAGATTGCCAGCATGGTTTGGTTCTAGTGAGGGTCTTTACTGGGCTGCTGACAATCAACTTCTCATTGTACATGGCAGAAGGAGGGCTAGAGAGCTCTCTGAGGGCTCTTTATAAGGGCACTAATCCTACTTAAAAGGGCTGCATCCTTGTGGCTTAACTACCTCCCCAAAGGCCTCATATCCTAATTCTAACACATTGGGGGTCAGGATTTCAATGTATGGATTTGGGGAAAGACAAATATCTATCCCATAACTCACAGTAAAAACACCGTTAAAGAGTGAGGTTATTCTTTACATTGAAATATACACTTAAAATGGTAAACATGGCTAAAATTACAAATTTTGTTTTATATATACATATATAGAGATAGAGATAGAGATAGATAGATATAAATATGTATCTATATATCTCCACAACTTTTAAAAAATAATGTGCCAGAAATCATTGTTATATACTTTCAGTGGATAAATCAGGTGGTATATGAATTTTACCTCAATAAAACTGTCTTTAAAAGGGGATAATTAAAAAGTTTTCAAACAACAGCCAGCAAATACTTACCAGAAATAAATTTTCAATAGTGTACTTTAAGAAGGGAAAAAGTGGTAAAATATGTAGCCTAATAAAGACTATATGGAATAATTAAATTAAGCTATTAAAAAAGCAATAAAATATGTTGCAACAATAACAGCTAATTGGGAGAGTGTTTATGCTTTCAGGGCCCTGAATTGTCTGAGTAAAGATATTGACTAACATTAAACTTTGGCAAATTATTTTATAAGATGTAATTTATAGGGAGCACAATAAGAAGATTATAAATAGACCACATCCATTTCACATCAGTAGAAAATTAAATTACTTTTTAAATCCAAGCAGAGGCAAGAAAGTAAAGACAATTAGTTAAAAAGCATCAATAAAAGTAGTAGAACTGTATCCAAATATAGAGTAATTGTATGAAGTATAAATTGCCTAAATGTTACAGTTACCATTCATATCTCTCCCTTTGTGAAAGAAGAAATGTTTGGGTTTTTGCCCATTTATTGATTGGATTGTGTGTGTGTGTGTGTGTGTGCGTGCGTGCGTGTGTGTGTGTGTGTGTTTGGTGTTATTTTTTTGTATATCCTGGAGATTAATGCTCTAGGTGAGGTGCATGGGGTAAAGATTTTCTCCCATTCTGCAGGCTCTCTATTCATGTTCTTAATTGTTTCCTTTGCTGTGAAAAGCTTTTTAGTTTAGTACCATCCCATTTATTCATTCTTGATTTTACTTCTGGCACTTTAGGAGTCTTGTTGAGGAATTTGGTTCCTAAACTGGCATGATGGAGAGTTGGGCCTACTTTTTCTTCTAGTATGTGCATGGTCTCTGGTCTAATGCCTAGGTCCTTGATCCATTTTGAGTTGAGTTTTGTGCAGAGTGAGAGATAGGGGTGCAATTTCAATCTACTACATATGGATTTCCAGTTCTCCCAGCACCATTTGTTTTTGTTTTTTTTTCAAGGTGAAGGAAGACCACTGTCTTTTCCTGTTATTTTTATTTTTTTTTAAATTTTTTATTGTTGGTTGTTAAAAACATTACAAATTTCTTGACATATCATATTCCACACTTTGATTCAAGTGGGTTATGAACTCCCACCTTCACCCCATACACAGATTGCAGAATCACATCAGTTACACATCCATTGATTTACATATTGCCATACTAGTGTCTGTTGTGCTCCGCTGCCTTTCCCATCCTCCCCAATCCCCCCTCCCC
>NW_025999924.1:2626445-2661974 GCF_001458135.2 Marmota marmota marmota | reverse complement strand
GCCTGCGGACCACTGGGCCTGATCTGCAGGTTGGTCACAGGTCTGCTCACCCTGCGGGCACGGGTGGCGGTTCCACTCCGCCCCCACTCCAATTGGGGTCACGTGACCACCACACCGGCAGGGCCTGATCCGGGCGTGGGAGAAGGATCTGCTCTGCCCCTACTCCAGTTGGGGTGACGTGTGTACCACGCTGGCAGGCCACTGGGCCTGACCCGCCAGTCTGTCACAGGTCTGCTTACCTTGCAGGCGAGGGCGGCGGCTCTCTCCTGTTATTTTTAGTACTCATTTGGATCAGGAACTTATTTCCCTTAATTAGTTTGTGACTCTTAAATGGTGAATGTCCATGAGTTCAGTGATTAGGAAGAGAAAAGGCAGCACCATTTGTTGAAGAGGCTATCTTTTCTCCAATGTATGTTTATGGCAACTTTGTCTAGTATGAGGTAACTGTATTTATGTGGGTTTTGTCTCCCTGTCTTCTATTCTTTATCATTGGCCTACATGTCTATTTTGGTGCCAATACCATGCCATTTTTGTTACTATAGCTCTGCAGTATAATTTAAGGGTCTGGTGTTGTGATGCCTTCTGTGTAACTTTTCTCACTAAGGATTGTTTTGGCTACTCTGAGTCTCTTATTTTTCCAAACAAATTTCCTTACTACTTTTTCTTTCTCTATGAAAACAACATTGGAATTTTAATAGGAATTGCATTAAATTTGTATAGCACGTTTGGTAGGATGGATATTTTGACATTAATTCTGCCTAAGAACATGGGATATCTTTCCATTTTCTGAGATCTTCTTCAATTTCTTTCTTTATTGTTCTGTAGTTTTCAATGTAGAGGTCTTTCACCTCTTTTGTTAGATTGAAACCCAAGGGTTTGTTGTTGTTTTGGTTTGGTTTGGTTTGGTTTTTTTTTCCAAAGCTGTTGTGAATAGGATAGTTTTCCTGATTTCTCTTTTAGCTGATTCGTCATTGGTGTATAGGAACACAATTGATTTGTGGGTGTTGATTTTATATCCTACTATTTTTCTGAATTCCTTTATGAGTCCAAGAAGCTTTTTGTTGGAGTTTTCTGGAGTCTTCTAAATACAGAATCATGTCATCAGCAAATATTGATAGTTTAGTTCTTTTCCTATTTGTACCTCTTCATTTTTGTCTTTCTTTTGCCTAATTGCTCAGGCAAGGGTTTCAAGAATTATGTTGAATAGAAGTGGTGAAAGAGGGCATCCCTTTCTTGTTCCAGTTTTTAGAGGGAATTCTTCAAATTTTTCTCTATTTAGAATGATGTTGGCCTTGGGTTTAGCATATACATCTATATATTTCTCTCTACTTATATATATCTATGTGTGTGTATAAAAAAATGTTCAACATCTCTAGCAATTAGAAGAATGCAAATTAAAACTACACTGAGATTCCATCCCACTCCAACCAGAATGCCAATTATCAAGAATACAAGTAACATAAATGTTGGCAAGGATGTGGGGATAAAGGTACCATCATACATTGCTTATGTGACAGCAAATTGGTTCGACCACTCCAGAAAGTAGTATGGAGATTCCTCAGAAAATTTTGAATAGAACCACCATTTAACCTGTTATCCTACTCCTTGGCTTATACCCAAAGGACTTCAAATTAGCATAGTACACTGACACAGCCACATCAATATTTATAGCAGCTCAATTCACAATAGCCAAGCTATGGAACCAACCTAGGTGCCCTTCAACAGATGAATGGATAAAGAAAATGTGGTATATATACAATGGAATGTTACACAGACATAAAGAAGGATGAAATTATGGCATTTCCTGGTAAATAGATGGAACTGGAGAATATCATGCTAAGTGAAATAAGTCAATTCCAAAAACCAAAGGCAAAATGTTCTTTCTGATATGGGGGTGCTAACCCATAACAAAGGAAGATAGGGTGGGGAATTATAGAAGTACATTGGATTGGCAAATGGGAATGAAGTGAAGGTAGGGGGGATGGGTACAAAGAAGACAGTAGAATGAATCAGACATAAGTTTACTAGATTCATATATGAATACATAACCAGTGTAACTCCACATCATATTTAATAAGAATGGGATCAAAATTGTAATGAGTTGCACCCCCTGTATGTATAATGAGCAAAATACACCCTACTGTCATGCATATCTAAAAACATCAAATTAAAAAAAATCTAAATGAATGCTGTTTCAGGTGTACATCAAAACATCAAAACAGAAAAATCGCAAACAAATATAAAGGGTGACATTGATGATTAGAAGATCAGTGCACCATAAGGATATAGAAATTCATAATGAATTTCAACAGAAATATGTCATTCTTTAAGGAATACATATAAATGTAGACAACATAAAATCAGTAAGAATTAAAACAATTTGAACAAGAGTTTATATAGAGAAAAATACAACTATAAAATTCATAATTTCAAGTGCACATCAAATATTAAGAAAAATTGACCATATGCTAAAAAATGCAACAAATCTCAACAAATTTCCAAGACTGAAATTAAACAAACTATTTTTGTAATTATATTAAATATCAGTGACAAAATGTTAACTAGAATGTTTCTCTATGACTTCACCAGCGAGTTCTAACCAAGATCCAAGTAAGAAATAATTCTAATAATTTTCCCCTTTCAGAAGAAGGAAACAATCTCCAGCTCAATTTATAATCTAATCAGTATGTTAGTCATCTTTCTGTTGCTGTAACAAAATACCTAAGAAAATCAACTTAAAGAAGAAAAGGTTTATTTTGATTCATAGTTTTGGAGATTCCACTTCATGGTCATTTGGTCGTGTCGCTTTGGGCCTTTGGTGGATCAGAACCACATGGCAGGGGTGCATTTCAAAGATCTTTTCACTACATGGTGGCTAGGAAGCAAAGACAGAGAGGAATGAGCTGGGGTTCCAGCATCCCCTTTAAGGACATGCACCCAATGACAGATCTTCCTTCTGCTAGGTCCCACCTGTACAATGTCCCAACAGTGCCACAGGCTGGCAATGAAGCCTTTAGAATATTGGTATTTGGGCATTTAAGATCCAAACTATAATAATCTGAAACCCAACAAGGATAATAAAGCTTCAAACCAATTCTACTTATGAACATAGATTTAAGAAATAAATATATACTAAATATTAACAACAAAATTTTGATATATATTAAAATTATAGTGTTCATGATTTAGATTCCCACTACAACCCTCACACCCAAATGCAATATTGGTTTAATATTAGAAATCAATTACTATATTAATATAATATTAGAAATCGATTAATTAACAGATTTAAAAGATGAAACCTACAAAAACCCTCCAGAAATGCAAAAAAGCCAGTATCAACTTATGACCAAAACAAGTAAACAAACAAAACTGTTTTGGCAATCTAGAAATAGAAAATCACGTAACATGATCAAAAGTTACCTATAGGTACTGGGGCTATAGCACTCAGAGCACTTGCCCAGCCCCTGTGAGGCACTAGGTTTGATCCTTAGTGCCACATACAAATAAACAAAGTAAAGGCATGCTGTTCATCTATAACTACAAAAAAAAAATTTAAGTTATCTACAAATATCTTAAAATATGGTCAAAACTTTCTCTTTGAAATCAGCAATAAGATAATGATGGCTGTTATTACTTTTATTCAGCATTAAGAGAGAGAAATGGCCTAAGAATAAGAAAGTGTGTCATATTTATCACTTCATTATAAGTCATATTAAGTGGTTTAAAACAACAAACACTTTATACCTCACCTTTTCTGTACATCAGGAATCCAGGGACAGCTTAGCTGAGACCTCTGGCTGGGAGTTTTGCAAAAGACTGCAGTCAAGCTGTCAGCCAGGGTTAGAGTCACCTCAAGGTTCAAGTCAGGGAGGACCCACTGCCAGAATCACTCACAGAGCTGTTGACAGACCCACGTCTTCACTGGCCGTGATGAGAGGCATTAATTCTTTGCCAGATGGCCTCGGTACATGGCCCATAACATGACAGCTGGCTTTTCTCACAACAAGCCAGGGGGCAAGGAAGATGGAAGCCAGGGTCTTATGGAACCTAGTCTCAGAATTGATATCCCACCACTTTCTATCAGTTGAAAGTATCACTTGGGCCAATCTACACTTAAGGAAAGGGGATTATCCAGGGTACTAAATATCAGGAAGCAGGGATCACTGGGAACATTCAGATTCTGTCTACCACAAAAAGGAAGAACAAAAACTATCAGTGCTGATATGTAACAAATGTAGAAAATCAAACACAAAAGTCACACTACATGTTTATAATTAATAAGAAAGTCTAGCAAAGTTACCTGACACACACAAAAAAATCAGTAAACAAATACTAGTTTTACTTAAGAGCAAAAAACCCAAATAACCCAATCAATAAACAGGCAAAAATTCTGAACAGCCACTTCACAGAAGAAGTACAATCAGTCAACAAATATGAGAAAAATGTTGAATATCTCTAGTAATTGGAGAAATGCAAATTAAAACTACACTGAGATTCCATCTCCAGTAACAATTATCAAGCATACAAGCAACAATAAATGTTGACAGGAGATGTGGAAGAAAAACTTACCTTCATACGTTGTTTATGGGACTGCAAATTCGTGCAAC
Source organism: Marmota marmota marmota (assembly GCF_001458135.2). NCBI lineage: Eukaryota > Metazoa > Chordata > Mammalia > Rodentia > Sciuridae > Marmota > Marmota marmota. The sequence continues at coordinate 2,657,364 of NW_025999924.1, read as the reverse complement.
CACTCTGCAAAGCACTATGGAGATTCCTCAGAAAACTTGGAATGGAACCACCATTTAACCTGTTATCCCACTCTCAGCTTATACCCAAAGGATTTCATATTAGTATATTACACTGACGCAGCCACATCAATGTTTATAGCAGCTCAATTCACAATAGCCAAGCTATGGAACCAACCTAGGTGCCCTTCAACAGATGAATGGATAAAGAAAATGTGGTATATATACACAATGGTATAAAGAAGAACAAAATATGGTATTTGCCAGTACATGGATGGAACTGGAGACTATCATGATATGTGAAAAGGCCAAATAGAAAGTTCTGATATACAGATGCTAACACAATAAGTGGGAGTTGAGGGGGAACTTGGTATTAGATTAGACAAAGGGAAAGAAGGGAAAGGGGGACAGGAATAGGAAAGACAGTAGAATAAACCAGACACTTTTCTATCCTTGTATATGAATACGTGACCACTGTAACTTCACATCATGTTCAACCACAAGAATAGGATCATAATTAGAATAAATTATACTCTGTGTGCATATAATATGTCAAAATATACTGTCACATATATCTAAAGAGAAGAAAGAAAAAATTAAAAATGCCAGTTTTATGCCACATACAAGCAAAGAACAGAAAAAGAAAACTGTAAAAAAACATCAATAATAGGATTAAACATCAGTTATCAGTTGAACAGTAACAACTGAAGCTAGGGAATAGGTACTATTTTCTTTATTCTTTATATAACTGAAAATTTTGAGTTCTTAGGAGCAAATCTCACAAAAACTTTACAAACCCTTACAGAAAAATTTAATATTTTCTCATTAAATAAATAGAGGGATAGGCCATACCATGAACTGGAAGGCTTAACGTTGTAAAGACAGCAATGCTCTCCAAATTAATTTATAGATTCAATGAATTCCAATCAAAATCTCAACAAGGTGTGTTGTAGCTGAAATGCTGTTAAAATTTGTATAAAAGTGAAAAAGTCCAAAAGTATATGGACACCGCTATATACCTCACATTGACAATTCAAAGTCTGGCAATGGTATGTTTTGGTGAGGATGTTCTGCAAAAGAAGCTCTTTGATAATGGAAGTGTGCATTAGTACAACTGCTTTAGGAAATTACTGTTACCTATTGTAAGTGTCATACTTAGGTGGTGGAGATGTTTTTGGTCTTTCCATAAGTACGTCAAACTTTTTTAAAAAGGAATCATAAAAAAGAAAAGAAAGATAATAATCACATATACTTCCAAAGATGAGCAATAGAGAGAATATTTTGGAAAATAAACTCTGCCATAAAGGGCAAATAGAGCAGAAAGTAGAATCATTCTTTGCAACGTCTGAAAGTGAATCCTGAAACACTAAAAATAACCAATTACATTACACATTTGGAATGGAAGGTGGCACTCAAACTAATAGGAATACTTTTATCCTTTTTTTTTTTTTTTAAATGAGGCAAAATCTCTGTCAACAGCTGAAGGCGGTCTGCTACAAGAGAACAGCAATAGATCTCAAGTGCGATGAAAAATCAGCCCAGACTGTACCACAAGCCAATTACTAGGTGTTGTCCTTAGCTTTCTGGGTAATGGCTCTCAGAGGAAGCCTTCCACATGTCCGTGATCCAAGTGCTCCACTATTTTGCAAAAGGGCAAAGCGAAGCAAAGCAAAAAACAAACAAATGGGGCTGAGGGTGTGTGTGAGGGGGTGCCTTTTAAAGGTTAATACAGAAGCCCAAATCTCACTTATTTTCCTACAGAAATAAATGACTGATGTAAGAATATTAGCAAAGGCATTTAAGGATGCTTTCTAACCAATCTAAATATGTGCAAAAAAAAAAGGAAAACACTACATATGGTATTTAAAAAAACAGCATTTATTTACATTCCAAAGGACAAAGAAACTGAGAAAAATATATTTATAAAGGAAGTAGTCTAATTTTGCTTAATCCATTTATGTTTTTCACAAAAACATTTGTGAAAAAAATTGTATAACAAAGGCTTAATTTAGAATTATAGGTCTAAGGATGCCCAAAGAATTTGTCCAATTCAATCTTACGACTCTAGATAATTTTGAAATTATATCATTGCTGGCAAATGAAAACCTCCTCCACTTTTATGTAAAGCCCCCTAATTACATATGTTATAAAAGACCCAATTTTTGTAAAATCTGTCAGAGCATCCAACAAACCTGCAATAAAAGACACAGCTATCAAAATACAGGACATTAAGAATTTTTCTTTGCAACAATGAAAAGTGGGATTTACACAGGAGAAATCACAGTGGGTCAACAGCACCACAATAACAGTATCCAGGGTCTCTTGTTCAAGTATATACACCTTTCTTAAGACCTGGTTATCACAAAGATATCAGTAACTAGCATGTACACACACACACACACAAGTATTTTACAAATATCATGATAACAATAAAAAGATAAAAATATTTTTTAAAAAATATTTATTTTTTAGGTGTAGATGGACACAACACAATTCCATTATTTTTATGTGGTGCTGAGGATCGAACCCGGGTCCCGCCCATGCGAGGCGAGCACTCCACCACTGAGCCACAATCCCAGCCCAAAAGATAAAAATATTTTACCTTAGATTTTGTAACAACTTCAAGCCTGTATATTCGATTCATAATCTTTTATTGATTTGTACAACTTTAAAAATAGCATGAATTTTATAAAAATACTGACAATGGCTCAACATTTTAAAAGTCAGACAATCTGTATGTACACTTCAGTAGTCTGTATGTCGTGCTTTTCTTTCTTCTGCTCGCATTCAAAACAGCCACCGCCACAGAGTTTCTAAGCAGTGTCCCTGCAGAAGCATCACATTCGAAAACTTCTCGTTCTTTGAAATGGCTGGAAAGGCTTTCTCAGTGCCCACATGAGCAGCTGTGGTTTCGGTTTGTGTTTTTCAGGAAAGAGAAGCGCTTCACTTTCTGGCGTAGGAAATCGTTCTTGATAGACTTCAGGATAGGATTTCTGAAACTAAACAAGAGGTCCAAAAAGAGTCAAAAATTTATAGAAGAGCCAAGAAAACTGGGCAAGTTTTAATGAAGAGTTTCTGACCCCATACTCCCTGTTTTTATTTTTGCTAAATCATTCCATTTTGATGTCTATAGATCAAATTCATCTTTCCTTTGATCCAATCTTTGAACGAAGTTCTCCTTTTAATCATATTTCTTAAAATTTTTCCCACTGCCAACAATAAATAGACCTCACTTAAAAAATATTCACAAGTAACTCTGACTTGAAAAAATAACTTAAGTCCTAAGCAGTTAAGGAAAATTTGGGCCCAACTGTATTTCCCTATCTTCCTGCTTCTCCAACTCAGTCCCACCAACTTTTGTCCAAATGAAAAAGCAACCATTCTGATATAACATCATTTTATGAAAACCTTAAAGGGAGGCAATATATTCTTCCTTTGGTTCTTACCACTGAACTCTTCTCCACAATCACAGAGAGAGACAACAATGCCTGAGGAACAACAATTTGATAGTGGCTACCTAAAACCAATGGCTTTTAAACTCTAGACATGATGGTTTCAATCTGAGTTAACATTAAAAAAAAATAGAAATCTGCCCTCACAGTTAGCTTCTTTGAGTCATCATTCTGTTGGTCACATCATGCCACTCATCAAAACAAAGGACAAGCATAAGAGAACAGTTCCATAGATGAAGAGTTCAATAATGGGGAAAAAATTACATCCGAGAATGCAGATCTGGGAAACTGGCCACAGTTGTAGAAGCAATAGAACTTCTGAAATATATGAACTGAATAACACGCTATCAAACCTGCTGTGTCTCGAATGAGAGTCACACAACACTTACCAAAATAGAGATAAAAAGAAGAAACAACCTAAGAAGAGGAAGGAGGAAACCTGACTTATGAAGAATGTCCACATTACCTGCTTCAGTTTCTTCTTCTTCTCTTTGCTGGAGAGTTTGGCATCACTTATGACTTCCTCCAGTAAAGCTGCCAGGGGCTCCTGAGAGCCATAAGCTCTTTGGTATTCAAATTCCTCAGGACTAATTTGACGACAAAATGCAGGAGCAGGTAAAGTAATATCCATATCAGCACCTGGGTATTTTATCTGAGGCAAAGGGACAAAACGTAGTTTAGATCAATTACGGTGCATATCCTAGTAGGAATAGTATGTCATTTATCAATTTGATTTGGAAAAAGTATATTGAGAAATAAAAATATTTCCATAATTTCAGAGTAATATCATTTTTAAAATCATAGATTTGTCTATTTTTTTTTTTACTTGTTTAAATCCAAGACCTATTTTTTTTTTTTTTTAAGAATCAGGGATTGAACTCAGTGGGCTTAATCACTGAGTCACATTCCCAGCTTTCTTTATTCTGAGAGTCTGTCCTTAAAGTTGCAATCCTCCTGCCTCGGCATTCCAAGTCCCTGGGATTACAGACACCTGCCACCATGCCCAGCCAAGATCCTTCTTAATTTTTTTTTTTTTTTTGTGGGGATGGAGGTTGGAGGAGGTTAACTGGAAATTGAACCCAGGGATGCATAAATACTGAGCTACACCCCCAGCTTTTTTTTTTTTTTTTTTTGAGACAGGGTCTTAGTCGGTTGTTAAGGGCCTCCTTAAAATTGTTGAGGCTGGCTTTGAAATAGTGATCTTCCTGTCCAGCCCCACAAGCTGCTGTAATTATAGGCATGTGCCATTGCACCCGGCATAAACAAAAAAATCTATGCTCTCTTTAATAAGATCTAATATTTAAGGATAAATTAAACATAATGACTAAACAATTCAAACAGGTATAAGCCCTCTTTCACCACTTCTATTCAACATAGTCCTCAAAACTCTAGCTAGAGCAATTAGATGAAAGAAAGAAATTAAAGGATATGAGTAGGAAAAGAAGAGCTCAAACTATTCCTACTTGCCTATGACATGACGACCCAAAAAAGCTTCACCAGAAAATTTCTAGAACTCATAAATGAATTCAGCAAAGTAGCAGGATACAAAATTAACACCCATAAACAAACTGTGTTCCTATAAATCAACCAAAAGAGAAATTAAGAAAACTATTCTACTCAAAACAGCCTCAAAAATATATATATTTGGGAATCAATCTAACAAAAGAGGTGAAAGATCTCTACAATGAAAACTACAGAAAATTAAACAAAGAAATTGAAGAAGACTTTAGAAGATGGAAAGATCTCCCATGCTCTTGGATAGGAAGAAATTAATATTGTCATAATGGTCATACTACCCAAAGCACTTACAGATTCAATGCGATTCAAATTAAAATCCCATCTTCATTCATTATGGAAACAGAAAAAGCAATCGTGTAATTCATTTGGAAAAATGAGAGACCCAGAATAGCCAGAGCAATCCTTAGCAAGAAGAGTGAAGTAGGAGGCATCACAATACCAGACCCTTAAACTATACTACAGAGCTATAGTAATAAAAATGGCATGGTATTGGTGCCAAAAGAGACATGTAGACCAATGGTACAGAACAGAAGACACAGAGACAAACCCACATAAATAGTTTCCTCATACTAGACAAAAAGCATACACTGGAGAAAAGATAGCCTAGTCAACAAATGGCACTGGGAAAACTGGAAGTCCATTTGTAGCAAGATGAAATTAAATTCCAGTCACCCTGCACAAAAATCAACTCAAAGTGATCAAAAACTTAGGCACTAGAAAAGAGGTCCTGTGCCTAACAGAAGAAAAAGTATCCCACTCCTTGGTATCTACCCAAAGGACTTAAAGTCAGCATAGTAGAGTGATGTAGCCAAATCTTCATCATGTCAGCTTAGGACCAGAATTCCTTAACAAGACTCCTAAAGAGCAAGAAGTAAAATCAAGAATCAACAAATGGGATGGTTTTAAACTAAAAAGATTCTTCACAGCAAAGGAAACAATCAAGAACATGAAGAGGAGGCAAACAGAATGGGATAAAATCTTTGCCACCTGTACCTCAGATAGAGCATTAATCTCCAGGATATACAAAGAACTCAAAAACTTAACACAAAAAAAACAAATAACCCAATCAATAAATAGGCACTTCACAGAAGAAGAAATACAATCAGTCAATAAATATATAAAAAATGTTCAGGGGCTGGGAAGAGAGCTCAGTTGGTAAAGTGTTTGCCTTGCATGCACAAGGCCCTGGGTTCAGTTCCCAACACCACAAAAAATAAAATAAAAGTTAAAAAAAAAAAAGGTAAATGACACAAAATGAAATTTAAAAACAAAATGTTCAAAACTCTAGCAATTAGAGAAATGCACCTAATGAGATTCCAGTCAGATTGGCAATTATCAAGAATACAATAATAAATGTTGGTGAGGATGTGGGGGGAAAATGTACCCTCATGCATTGCTTATGGGACTGCAAATTGGTGCAACCACTCTGGAAAGCAGTATGGAGATTCCTCAGACAACTTGGAATGAAACCATCATTTGAGCCAGTTATCCCATTCCTTGGTATACACCCAAAGGAATTTAAATCAGCATTCTAACTACAGTGACGTAACCCCCTAGCAGTTCAACTCACAATACCCACACTACGGAACCAACTTAGAAGCCCTTAAATATGAATGGATAAAGAAAATGTTGTATAAATACAGAATGGAATATTCCTCATCTGTAAATAATGAAATTATTATATTCTTCAGTAAATGAACAGAACTGGAGAGTATCATGCTAAGTGAAATAAGCCAATCCCAAAAAACCAAAGGCTGAATGCTCTCTCTGATATGTGGATGCTAACACATAATAGGAGTGGGGAAGGGAAGAATAGAAGCTCATTGGTTTAGACAAAGGAGAATGAAGGCAATGAGATGGAAATAGGAAAAACAGTAGAATGAGTCGGATATAACTTTCCTATGTTCATATGTGAATACACAACTAGTGTAACTCCACATCATGTACAACCACAAGAATGGGAAGTTATACTCCATGTATGTATGATATGTCAAAATATACTTTACTGTCATGTAGGTCTAAAAAGAACAACAACCACCACCTCCCCCAAAAAGGTATAATGTTGAACACACTGAACCACACAGGCTCCTCCCATATCTGGAGGGTCTAATTATCCCTCCCTCAGGAATGGATAGAAATTGGCCCTTAGACAAGCAGTTAGGCAGAGAAAGGTACCATGACCATCCCCTCCTGCATTACTATTGAGAGTCAAGTGGAAAGAAGAAATATACAGACACTGCACCAGGCAAAAGGGAGAGGGGGGAGATAAGAAAAAGGAAACCAAGATCTGTGCATAAATGAACATTCATTAAAAACACTTAATTTCAGAGCACCCTATTATTATTCTGTATTCCCACTATATTATTCATTCTTTCATTTTTTTCATTTGGCTTAAAAAAAATTTCCCCCACCAGAAGCCACAACTAAAAATAAGTCTGTTGCCAAGAGGGGTGATTACATTAAGCACATCCCATGCCTAAAGATAGTTTATAAGATCAATTAGATCAACCTAAGACAGACAGATTGAAACCATAGGGCAAAGGGCTTACAGGACATGCCTTTTAGTTTTATTTTTTCATTTGAATTACAGGAAAAACAGAAAAGAGTCAGGATAAAGGGTGAGGTCTAGGTAGACTGCAACAGCCATAAACCTAGGGCATGAGAAAAACTGAGACACCTAGGATTGAAGGGCTCAAGGACAGGGTTGTAGACCAGGTCAGCAGAAGGCTGATGTCAAAAACATTGCCCACCTCACAGTTTGTCCCAGAGTCAGCCCAGAAACTGCCTCCAAACAATTCACTGGAATAGTCCAGTCTACCCTGTGCATTTTCCGAGAAGTCCTACTCAAAGGTGATGTGACGCAGAGGTTTAGTGGCCTCTTCAAGGCCTCTTGTAATCTATAGGCTCTCATGCTTGACAGTTCTACTGAGGTCTTCCAAGAGAGAAAAGGTAATTGGACAATTGAGTGGATACTGATTTTATTCAGTGCACATCACAGTGGCTCTTGTCAAGATCATGTTTACTCACAGCTAAATTAATCATCATGGCTCAGCTTTCCAATCTTCAGGTGACAGGACGGGGTTCATGAGGCCAAGCTGCTGCAATATATGCCTGGGCTATGTATGTAGATGCAGTATACAAAGCAACATAGTTCTCCTTAACAATTCCTTGCAGATATTCAGCAAACCATTTTTTAAAAAATTTTTACTTTTTTAAAGTTTGGTTCATAAAAATATTGGCAAAATCATTAAATTAAAATTAGTGTGTACTTTTTATCCACAAAAAATGGTCAATGTTGTATGTATGTATGTTGATAATATACAAAGAAGGCAAAGGTGCAAAGAAATGAACACTTTCTTATGCCACTGACACAAATGTAAATTAAAACAAGCAAAAGGGGATTCTGGCTATATCCTATCAATTCTTATAAAATGGTTTATGATCTTTGACCAAGTACTGCTGTGCCTTAGAAAATAGTCATGGATCAGGCAAAAATAATCTAGCTATGAAAATATTTATTATTATATTGCATGCAAATCAGGGAAAAATAATAAAGACAATCTAAACATCAACCAGAGGGCATCGTTTAAACGAGCTATGATATGTTCCCATTATGGAATACTGTGCTACAGTAATGATAATAATGACGCAGCAATGACAACAACACAACAACAACGGCAGCTACTAATGGAGGGTTTACTTTGTGACAGACATTACTGTAAGCACTGTACATGTATTGAGCTATTTGATTTCCAACACAATTCTATGAGACAAGAATTAACTATTATGATTCTCATTTATAGATTAAAAAAAAAACAAACAGAGGTTGGGGTAGATGTTGAACCAGAGTGACATTATGTAATTTGCCTCAGGCCACAAAGCTAATAAAAGGCATGTCCTGAATCAAACACATTTAGCTCCAAAGTCTGTGCTCTTGGCCACTCTGGTGTCAGTCAAGAATATTTAATGACGTGAGGAATTTTTTTATTGTATTGTTAAGTAAAAGAAAGTAAATCACAAAACAGAAAAGAAGGAAGGGATAAAGGCAGGAAAGTAGGGAGAGAAGGAGAAAGGGAAAGAGGAAGGAAAGAAAGACACAAAATACCTGAAAGACCATAATACTAACTATGAACATTTTGGTGTAACTGCTATTTTCTGGTGTATTGATCTATATTTCCCAAATTTATTCAATATAGTATGTTGATAACCACATAGTACTGATTTATACAACAAATCTAAGTAGTCATTTCATAAATTTTTCAATAATAGCAAGCACATTTAGTCCTTACTATATACAAGACTTATTTTAAATTCACTTAATCTTATAACACAATGTACCCAGAAGCCTAGCAATGTAACATGACTTTCCACTGCAAATTTCATAGGACAGACAATATCCCCTATTTTACCTGGACTCTTCGTAGATGAGCCACACGCTCCTCTATAGAAGTCTGCAAGGCCAAAGGGACTTTGAGAATCTCTTGGTAATTGTCCATCAGAAACGTCACCAACCTAGCAGCCAATAATTCATCCAAGTCTACTTCATCCTTGGAACACAAGATGCAGCAGGAAAATGTCTGAACCATCTAAAGACGGGGGAGGGGTAAGAAAACACAGATGAGCTGGTTCTTTTGTCCTCTGAACTAAGTCCATCTAGTTTGCAAAAAGAAGAGTGACCTCCCACCAGGCAGCTGGCCATAGGTGCTGACTGTCACAAAAGCAGCAAAAACAAGTCTATATCTCCTGTTTAAAAGACATGGTAGAGGGATGTATGTCCAAGCAATTTCTGAAAATTACTATCACCATGACTTGGATCATATAGCACTTATTTTTATTGGTGCATACTAGCTATGTAGAATGGGGTTTTATTGTGAATATTGTGACATATTCGTATATAAATAAAAACACTTTGAATTTCAAAGTACTTTATAGTCATTTAGTCATTTAATATCCTAATATAACTCTTGATTTTTTTTAAGAGAGAGAGAGAGACGAGAGAGAGAATTTTTTAATATTTATTTTTTAGTTTTCGGTGACACAACGTCTTTATTTATTTTTATGTGGTGCTGAGGATCGAACCCAGCGCCCCACGCATGCCAGGCGAGAGTGTTACCACTTGAGCCACCTCCCCGGCCCACTCTTGATTTTTTTAAAGCAAAAATTTTATAAATGTTTATTATTTCATTATTGATTTTGTTTTAAAACTTGGTAACAGTGTGCCTCAATCATTACGTCTTTTCCTAGTTAACTTATTTCCTCTAGGATTTTGTTTGTACATTTGACAATCGCCTTTGAACAAACTTATGGGACTTTAAAAGAAGTACATTAAGTGATGAAATTCTCTTTATAGTAACCAGAAATATAAAATATATACTTTCACAGAATTTATACTAATGACTCAATTCTCAATATCATCCTCCACTAGAGAGGATAATAAATGTATTGCTGACAATTTTATTTCAAAATCATAATTCTGTTGAATAAGACTTGATTTCCTCAACACACTGCAAATGATACTTTATCTTCACTTATATTTATGGATACAAAGAGACACATATATGGAGATTTTTTTTTTTTAACATGGAAACTATGGATCCCAGGGGATTTGTGAATGCCCTCAAACTATACGCAAATTTTTATACATATATTCTTATAGTGAACAGATGCAAAGTTTTCTTCAACTTTTCACAAAGGCCCATCAGCCCTTCCCCACCAAAAAAAAAAAAAAAAGAGGTCAAGAATCATTCCATAAATCAGACATGGTGGAAAGGGGAAAGGGGAAAGGGGAGATGCTCATTAGAGAATATGAAGTTCTTCCAGAAAGAGTAAGTTTTAGATATCTATTCCACAGTATGGTGATCACAGTTAATGATAATAATAATAATGTGCTATGTATTTCAAAATTGCTAGAAGAATAATTTTTAAACATCTCACCACACACACAAAAAAATAAGTTGGTGGAGTGATGGACATGTTAATTAGCTTGAATTAATCTTTCTACTATATGTGTGTGTGTGTGTGTGTGTGTGTACGTATATATATAAACATCACATCATATCTCATAAGTATATACAATTATTTGTCAAGTAAAAATGAATTAGTGTAAAAAAAACGTGTTGATATTACATAGTAGGATTCAAAATTAGTAGGTGTTTTTAAGCAAAACTGAAAAATATTACCACTCATAGACCGTTAGACCAAACCAAGAGATACATGTTCTCTCTCCTCCCAGGTTGTCTAGTCAAACTGTAGAATTTATTTCCTCTCTTTTTAATTTATTGTATATACCGCACCTCTCTTACTGGTTATAATAGCAAAGGCATTGCAATGCTTACTTCCATGGAGTTAGAAAAAATGTTGTTTGCCTGATAAATCACTTACTCTTTTTATCCACCCTTTGTTCTCTTTGTGTTGACAGTAGGTATCAACTTAAACAGGGGTCCAACAGGATGCAGCAGATATCTCCACACTCAGCATCTGTTCAATACTCACCCTTTGCTTTCCGCAAGGTTCTTTAAGACCCTTAGACCAGAAGCACACCACCAGTCTGGGTGGATGGCTGGCATGACTCTTTTTTTTTTTTTTTAAGATTTTTTTAAAGACGGAACACATATCTTTATTTTATTTTATTTTTTTATGTGGTGCTGAGGATCGAACCCAGGGCCTCACATGGGCGAGGCAAGCACTTTACAGCTGAGCTATAACCCCAACCCCATGGCATGACTCTTAAGCAGGCTGCCTCACACCTTCCGCTGATGGATTTGACTAGTAAACTGGACTCAGTTGAATTTCATTCCAAAACCTCAAGGACCTTAGATACTGATAATCAACCTACCAGTGTCCGGGTCCCAAGGCCTTCACACAGCGGTGGCATCTCTTTGTTTAAGCAGATCCTCGCCATCATCCTCATCAACAGCTGCAGCTTTCTCCTGTTTTCAGGAGGCAGGAGGAGGCAACAAATCTGAAAGGCTTCAATTGCCATTTTCTCTTTCTGTAACAAACCTGATTCAAAAAAGTTTTATCTTTCAAAATCTATAGCCTACTTGACTCTGTACTTTCACATTTAAAAAAAATATTATATTACTAAAAAGTGTATCAAGTCTTTTCACATATTCAACTGTACCTGGCCAAATGAATATAGATCCATCGTTACTCACAAATCAGCACAAAAAATACGATCCATCAACCAGAGATAAAATGTAGAACAAACACAGCTATTTCTTCCTCCCACCAGACAGATATCAAAGTTCACAGCACTCTTTCCCACTGAAACACAAGCAGTTCAAATTACACTCACCTAACCCTAGACACTCACACTGTTAATACGTCCAGGATTGCACCAGTAAGAACATGAATGCACCATTGCTGACCTGCATTCTCCCCAGGAGTTGTTTCCACACAATCAGCAAGGTCACCATCTTGCATGACTCACATACTAAATAATAGGACCAAAGCTCTCACTGCCCGTCTGTTGTCAAATGACACTGCTTCTTCTTAATGGAATCTGTCAAATAATCCTTCCACTTAGGCTCACTCTAGACTTAAATATGCTGATTAAATCATGTTCTATGCCATCCATCCTTGTCTCAGGAATGACTTTGTTAAAAATCAAGGTATTCTAATATTGGGCTCTTTTCAACCATATTTGTCCCTGAACACTCAAATCCAAGCCCTCTAATGAAGTGAAAGTGCTTCCACCAAGTTATTTGTTCTATATGCATCCTTTTCAACTTCTAACTAATCTTTGTATCGGAGGCAAACCCATCTTTAACACTGAATAAATATTATAGTCATCTGTGATACACCAGGAACTGTGGCAGGTCCTGGAAATGCAAAGATATCCCTGGTCCTTTCCTTTAAATTGCTGAGGAGAGACCTGTAAGCAAGTGACAAAAATGTGAGAGGTGCTGCATGAAACATTGCTAGTGACATACTAGGAGATTTTTAAGTCACTCGCATGACTGCAGCATAGGCTGGGGTGGGGGGTGGAGGGTTTGGTAGAAGTTAAGCTAGAAAGGTTGGCAGAAATGAAGTCTCAGAAGACCTTAAATACCAGACCAAGGAGCTTGGGTTCCAACCCAAAGGCAATGGATGTGTATGGAGAGAAAGGGAAAACAGAAGAGCAAGCTTGTCTTTTTCCCCACCCCTCTGTGGTGCTGGGGATCAAACCCGAGGCCATGGCTCATGCTAGGCAAGAACTCTACCTGAGCTAAACCCCCAGTCCCAGACCTGTATACACAGGTTCTGATCCTAGATGTACACATGTAGAACTGCTCTCAATTCTACCTAATCAAGTCCATGGAAGGAAAAAGGCTTCTGCCTTTTTATTTTAATAGACTCATTTATCTAATAAATATTTATTAAGCCAGTTTATACTCCAGAAACTATTTTAAGAGACAAGCAGTGAGGAACAAAACAAAATCCTTGTGTGGATCCCTGGAGCTTGCTTTCTAACAGAGAGTAGAACAGATATAGAAAGGTGATGTCAGGTAGAAAGATGCTATGGAGAAAAAATAAAATAAAGCAGGAAAGGAGTTGGGGAATAAGGAATGTGCTCAGAAAAACACTTCCAACATTTCAGGGAAGACTTCTCTCTAAGGAAGTAACATGTGAGCAGATTCCTGAAGGAAATGAGAGCAAGCCATAGAAACACTGGAGAAACAAACTTCAAGGGCAAAGAAAGAGCAATTACAAAGATGTGGCATGGGAGTACGCCATAGAGTGTTCAAGGAGCAGAACGAGGAAGAGTGACAGAGGAGTGCGAGGAGAGGACTTCTAATTCCCTGCTCCACTAAATCCCTCATCCTCCCAAGGCCAGGCCCCTACCTCTGGCAGCAGAGGAGCCACCATCAGTAACTTGAATGGAAAAGCCCCAGCTGCCCAATACTGGATTATGTGGGAGGAGGAAGAAGTGCTTATCCCCAAAATTAAAAGCATGAGATTCCCAACACCTTCCGCTGGAATGTGGCATACATTTTTACCAGAGTGGGAGAAAAACTCACTGTGAATACTAGTTAGGTCTATAACACTATTTGATTTGAACCATAGTTAAGCTACATGATGAATTAAGTAGGTCTCATGAGTTGGTCTTACAATTTAACCATCATTTATAGCTTTGCTTGATGGAGTAGTGCCGAGAGAGGGGAAAAATAGAATGTGTGTTCAGAGCTACCTACTTGGAAAGGTTTAAGGAAAAGGTTTAAGACAAAACCTATTATTTCAATATAACTTATGAAATTTAAAAATCAATTCATTTCTTCATTCTAAAAGGTATAAAACTTATACTTCCAGCACCTCTTCCCTGGTTGATTTTTTTAACCTCTTAATACACTACAGAATTTACTATTATGTTATTTACCATTCTCTTCCCCCCTGCTGCATTGGAATGAAAGCTCACAATGAGAAGGATATCATTGTCAGTTTTATTTCTATTGATATACCTCCAGCAGCTAGAAGAATGCCTGATATGTCACAGAAACCAACAAATAAATTTTTGTGAATGAATGAATGAGCATATGAATGAAGGCATAAAATTACTCACCCTTGTTGAGATTTGAATAAGAATAGTGGGTTGAGTAAGCCTCATTATGAATCCTTGAACAAGTCACTTAACCTCCAGGAATCAGTAAAATGTTGAGAACAGTCATAAAAAATAAATTCACTGCACTGCAGTCCATGGGCTATAAAGAGGAGCCCAGGTAAATTAAAAACTTTAATAAATTTGATCATAGCCATTACTACATTAAAGTTTATATTAAAATTAACCTCAGAGGGAAATATGACATTAATCAGATGCAACTTTTAAATCTGGTTAAGAAATGTATTGTGCACTGATATTCAGGAACAAATTTCACTCTGATCCTCTGTAATGAGAAAGCAAGTAAAATTCTGAAATATCCCAACATAGCTATATCATTGAATAATAAATCATTTATGTCTGCCCTACTGAACCCTAATTGCTTAAACAGTTGCATAACCATATTAAGTAGTATGAAAGAAAATATAAACCTATGCAAACATCACCACATAAAATACTTTTATAAAATTCACCATGTATAACTCAGTCTCTGTCAACAATTAGTATTCTATGGGTCACTGTGTGTCTGGATGACTTTTATTCGTGCATTATTATTATGTAACAAAAGATATTCCTGACTCCCTGGTATTAGAAGGTCCTATAACAACTCAAATGTCCTTGCCTTTTTAGTGAAAGAATGTGGATACCTTCATCAGCATCAGTGAGAGAACTATCAAAGCAGTGGACAGCCATTTGATGATTGGCTGGGGATGTGGCTCAGTAGTCAAGTGCTCCTGATTTCAATCCTCAGTGCCAAAAGGAAGGAAGGGAAAAAGGAAGGGAGGGAAGGAGGAAGACAAGTGAACTTTTAAAAGAGATTGTGTATTACTATGCTTATAGCAGAGTCACACACTGAAGTATTAAATTAATTAGCTGTTATCATTATTCTAAAAGTTATACTAACAAAAACTACTGCTTTGGCAGCTTCCATTGAAGACACATATGTGATATTTAAAAACTTTTCACTTGCTAACTGATAAAGTAACCTCTCGGCAGAAAATGAGATTTTAAGGACAAAAGACGATTGCTCCAATATGATTAGGAATGAATAAATTTTTAAAAATCACTAGGAAAAACACAAAAGGAGTTATGCAATGTTCACAAACAGCAAAGATTATAAATGATATGAAAAATGTCTATAAAGTTTTAGAAATTGAGTAGTAATGATGCAATCACAAGAACCATAACAAATGGATGTCATCTCTAGTTCATTAGAAGATTAATGGGACATGGATTGAGACCTCTGAAACCATGAGCCCCAAATAAATTTCTCCTCTTCTGAGTTGTTCTTGTCAGTTATTTTGGTCACAGCACTGAAAAGCTGACTAACACAAGACCAAAGAGTCTGTCTACTGGTGCTCTCTTGCAGTCCGGTCTCTCCATTTCCCAGACCCAGGCAACCTCTGGCCTGCTTTCTCTCTGTAGACTAGATTTCCCTTTCCTAGAGTTTCATATTAATGGAACCAGACTGTATGTGCTCTTTTTTATTTTAAATTCCCTTTCTTTACCTATTCAATACTGTTTTCCCCCACCTCCCCTAAATCCCTAGCATCTACTGATCTTTGCATGGTCTCCATTGTTTTGTCTTCATAATGTCATATGGTGAAATCATACATTATAAAGCCTTTCATGCTGACTTCTCTCACTCGGCAATATGCATTTTAATGTTTTTATTAAAATATTAGAGTTATACATAATGTTGGGGTTTGTTTTGACATAATCGTACATGACTAGAATATAATTTGCTCCCCAGTGCTCTTTTAAGTTTGGCTTTACCACTCAGCATATTCCTAAGATTTATTTTTGTGTGAGGTTTATTTGTGTGTATCCATGGTTTGCTATTTTTATTGCTAGACAATATTATATTCCATCAATACAGCAAAAAATATTTATACATTTACCTATTGATAGATATGTAATTTCCAATTTGGGGATAATATGAATACAGCTTCAAGTCTTTCTGTAAACATATATAATCTTTTTCTCTTGTATAAATATATAGAAATGGAATTATATGTATGTTTAACTTATTAGAAATTTGAAGCTGTTTTCCAAAGAAGTGGTATCAATTTATAGCCCTACCAGCAATGCCTAAGGGCTCCAGGAGCTTCATCTCCTCGTCAACACTTGTATTGTTGTTGCTTTGATTTAAGTCATTCTAGTGTATTCACAGTGGTATCTCACTGCGGTTCCAACTTGCATTTCTCAGATGACGAATGACATTGATTAATGATTAGCAAATCACTTATCTCCCTTATAGAAATGTCTATTCAAAATTTTTATCCTTTTTATTGTATTGTTGATCTTATCATAAAGAATTCTTGACATATTCTGGCTGTAAGTATTTTGTCATACACCTACAATAGAAATATATTCTCACATGGTCTTGATTCTCTATTCATTAATGATATATTTCAAACAGCAGAAATTTCTACTTGTAATTGTCAATTCAATTAAATTTTTATTGTAGGGATTATGATTTCAGTGTACTAAGATATCTTTATCAAGATTGCAAGATTTTTTTCTTCTATGTTTTCTTCTACACAGTTTGTAGTTTTATACGTTGTATTTTAGTCTAGGACTCATTCCAATGTAAAGTTTGAGCATAGCATGAAATGAGTGTAATTCCATATGGATATCCAGTTGTACCAACAATCACTTATTGAAAAGATTATCCTTTCTCTTAATTTCTTAGCTGAAAATCACTTGACTATAAGTATATCTATTTCTGAACTCTATTCTATCCCATCAGTCTATCTTTATACCAATGCCACACTGAATACCAATACACTTCACGGCAAAACTTCAAATATTATATGAAAACAACAATGGCTCACCTAATGATAAGATTTCATAAGTTTTGAAAACAAGGAATATAAGTTCTCTGATTTTTGTTTTGTTTTCAGATTATTTTAGCTATTCCAGAGCCTTAGCATTGTCATATAAATTTTTTATTTATATAAATCTTTCAAAATAACATCTTGAATTTTTATAGATTGTGATTAATCTATAGATCAATTTTTAAAGAATTGACATCATATCAAAATTGCAGTTTTCAATCCATTAGTATAGTATATCTCTCTAGTTACTTGAATAGCTTAGTTTGTTTCAGGAATGTTTAAGAGTTGTCATTATCAGGTCTTACACACACTTTATTTATCACAAAGTATTTATAATACATTCTTAAGTATTTCATGGTTTTCAATGCTATTAGAAATAATTTTTATTTGTCAATTGATTTTGGTATATTGGTCTCATATCCTGTTTCCTTGCTAAGTTCACTTTTTAAAAATTATTGATTCTTATTAGATATACATGACAGTAGAGTGTGTTTGGGCATATTATACACATATTGAGTATAACTTCTTCTAATTAAGATCCTATTCTCGTGGTTGTACATGATAGGTAGTTACCCTGGTCATATATTCATTTACAAGGATATGAAAGCTATGTCTGATTAATTCTACTGTCTTCCTAATCCCCTTTCCACTTCTACCTCCCTTCCCTGCATTCCCCTTTGCCTAATACAATGGACTCCGATTATTCCCCTCCCCACCTCTGCTTGCTGTGGGTTAGCATCCACACATCGGAGAGAACATTCAGTTTTTGGTTTCTTAGAACCAACTTCTTTCACTTAGCATAATATTCTACAGTTCCATGTACCAGCAAATACTATAATTTCATTCTTCTTTATGGCTGAGTAATATTCCATTGTGTGTGTGCGTGCGCGTGTGTGTACACACCACATTTTATTTATCTATTCATCTGTTGAAAGGCACCTAGGTTGGTTCCATACCTTGGCTATTATGAATTCAGCTGCTCAAAACATTGATGTGGCTGCGTCACATTAGTATGCTGATTTTAGTCCTTTGGGTATATACCAAGGAGTGGGATAACTGGGTCAAATGGTGGTTCCATTCCAAGTTTTCTGAGGAATCTCCACACTGCCTTCCAAGGAGGTTGCACCAATCTGTAGTCCCACCAGCAATGTATGTGTGTACCTTTTCCCCTACATCCTCACCAACATTTATTGTTACTTGTATTCTTGATAATTGCCATTCTGACTGGAGTGAGATGGAATCTCAGTGTAGTTTTAATATGCATTTCTCTAATTGCTAGAGATGTTAAGTATTTTTCACATATTCTTTTTTAATTTTAATTTATTTATTTGTTCTAATCAGTTATACATGACAGCAGAATGTTCTTGAATTCATTATACACAAATAGAACACTATTTTTAACTTATCTGATTGTACCCAAAGTAGGGACACCATTTGTGCAATCATACATGTACCTAGATCTCATTTCACCACCTTTCCTACCCCCCTCCCCCACTTTTCTTCACCCATCCAAAGTTCCTCCACTTACCCCATGCCCGGCCCCCACCATTATGGTTTAGCATCCACTTATCAGAGAAAACATTCGGCCTTTGGTTTTTTGGCATTGGCTTCCTCCACTTAGCATGATATTCTCTAACTCCTCCATTCATATTTCTTCTGTGAACTGCCTGTTCGGTTCCTTTGCCCATTTACTGACTGGGATATTTGGTTTTTGGTGCTAAGTTTTTTAAGATTTTTGTATATCCTGGAGATTAATGCTCTATTTGAGGTGCAGGTGGTAAAGATTTTCTCCTATTCTGTAGGCTCTCTGTTCATGTTCCTGATTGTTTCCTTTGCTATAAAGAGCTTTGTAGTTTGATACCATTCCATTTATTAATTCTTGACCACTAAAATCTGGAACAAGACAGGGATGCCCTCTCACCACTCCTATTCGACATAGTCCTTGAAACCCTTGCCAGAACAATTAGACAAAAGAAAGAAGTTAAAGGGAAACAAACAGGAAAAGAAAAGCTCAAACTACCCCTATTTTCTAAAAACATGATTCTATATTTAGAAGACTCAAAAAACTCTACCAGAAAGCTTCTAGAACTCATAAATAAATTCAGAAAAGTAGTAGGGTATAAAATCAACACCCATAAATCAATTGCATTCCTATACACCAACGACCACTCAGCTGAAAGAGAAATCCAGAAAACTATCCCATTCACAATAGCCTGAAAAATAAAATAAAATACTTGGGAATCAATCTAACAAAAGAGGTGAAAGACCTCTACAATGAAAACTACAGAACACTAAAAAGAGAAATTGAAAAAGACCACAGAAAATGGAAATATCTTCTATGTTCTTGGATAGGCAGAATTAATATTGTCAAAATGGCCATACTACCAAAAGCACTATACACATTTAATGCAATTCCTATTAAAATTCCAATGACATTCTTCATAGAAATAGAAAAAGCAATAATAAAATTCATTTGGAAAAATAAGAGGCCCTAAATAGCCAAAGTAATGCTCAGTGATGAAAGTAAAGCAGGAAGCATCATAATACCAGACCTTAAATTACACTACAGAGCTATAAAAAAAAAAAAAAAAAAAAAAAAACCAGGATGGTATTACACTAAAACAGACATGAAGCCTAATGTTATGGAATAGAAGACACAGAGACAAACCCACATAAATATAGTTATCTCAAACTAGACAAAGGCACCATAAACATATATTGGAGAAAAGATAGCCTCTTCAAGAAATGGTACTCGAAAAACTGGAAATCCATATTAACAAAATGAAATTAGACCCTATCTCTTACCTTTCACAAAACTCAACTCAAAGTGGATCAAGGACCTAGAAGTTAGACCTGAGACCCTGCACTCACCAGAAGAAAAAGTTTACTTATTAGTTCAAGTGGCTGTTTGGGGGGAGCAGATTCTTAACAGTTTTCTACATAGACACTTGAATGAAAAATACAGTTTTAATTCTTCCTTCCAACCTGAACCCTTTATTTCATCTTCATGTTTAATACTGACCTTTAGAAAAATGATACTTAACAGTAAAGAGTTTTACCTTTTTCTGATCTCAGGGAAAAACATTCAGTATATCACCATTACAAAAAATGTTAGCTATACCTCTCTTAGCTTAAAATTAAATTTCTCATAGGTACCTTGATAAGGCCAAAGAAGTCTCCTTCAATTCCTAATTTACTTATTAGCATTTTATCATTAATAGGTGTTGACTATTTTACATGCATTTTCTGCAACTATTGATATGATCATGGTTTCTCCTTTGTTCTATTAACAATGTAAATTATATTGATTAATTTTATATTAAACCAATCTCACCTTCCTGTGATAAATGGTACTTGGTTATGATATGATATTACACATTATATATACTGTTATTTTCAATTTGCAACTTTGTAATGTATTTTTGTAATGGGTTTTATCCAATATTGCATTGTAATTTCTTGGTTTGGTTTTGTCCTCAGGATAATACTGGCCTCAGGAAGCGATTTGGGATTATTTCTTCATCTATTTTCTGAAAGGATTTTTTGTATAATTGGCATTATTTCATCCTAAATGCTTGGTCTAATTCACCAGTGAAGCCATCTGGACCTGGAGTCCTAATTTAATTCCATTGGCATCAGAGAACTTAGTACCATTTCAATCATTTTATAATTATTAAATTGCTTTTATTGTATATCACTCTCAACATGAGCTCTTGGCTAGAAGCAAGACACAGGTTCCAATTCTACTCAAAGGGTATGAATTATAGGTACCAGGAAACAGGGAAATTAGGGGTTATCTTGAGTCTGTGCATCCCCAAGTACTCTTAAATACTGCATTTCATCTCCATGACTGCTTTATTAGCTATACCTATCTTAGTTTAAACAACCACACCAAGATACATCATAATCAAATTCATAGAAATTAATAATAAAATGTTAAAGAAGCCACAGAGGAGGAAATATATTCTATTCCCCTTCTCCTTCAGAGATTTTAATTACATGTATATTAGACTGCTTGATACTATCCTACAGGTCATTAATACTGTGCTCATTTGTGTTTTCTTTCTGTACTTTAATGTTTTCAAATCTGTAATATGACAGACATCACTGTCATTTACAAGGAAAAAACTGGGATCAAAGAGGCAGAGTAATTCATTGATGGATAAAACCAGGTCAACAAATTAAGGAGCGTGATGATATTTCTATTGATAAAATAATAATAAAACAATGAAAATGTAATAAATTATCCAGCCAAATAACTTAGATAAATACATCCTTAAATTTTTTTCTATCAGGAAAACACTTCATCAGTTCACTAAGCATTAAGTGGGACAGGTTAATAAGTAATACTCAAGGAAACCCAACAGTTTTTCTGATTGAAATAAATAAATTAAAAAAATAATGGAAATGTGTAATGTGTGACATTACTAAAGGTCAAGAAGCCATGTTGGCCACAATGACTATATGACAGGTTCAGAATTAAGTGCTCTGGGTAATATCTACTCCTATTCTCTCTCTCTCTCTCTTTTTTTTCCATTCCCAGTGATTTAACCAGATTTCTATTTTTGAACCCTAGGAACATAAATAGTTTATTTTTGCAAGTAGGCTTATCTTTCCACTAACATGTACAAAAACAAGCTATCGGGCACTCAAACAAAGTAGTAAAAAAAAAAAAAAAAAAGGAAAACTTATGAGAAGGTTCAGAAGTTTCCAGAAAGACCTGTCTGTTCAACCAGAGACTCAAGAAGGGTTAACTGTAGGTTTTGAGCAACTAAAATAATTTAAAAGTCCAAATTTCATTTTTACTGAGAACAGGTATTAAAAAGAAAAGGTTTACACTAGGTGAAAAAGATTCAGACTATACATCAATTGGCAAGAACTTCCTACCTAAAGAAAGATACAGCAAGTGAGACTATTTCTCTGGAGATTTTTAAGGAAAGGCAAACAGTCATCTTTGGGAAGTGTTTAAAAGTAGACAGAAATTCACCTATGCTGAAGAGATATTTTTTCCTAAATAAAGAATCTCACATTGCTACAGCACTTTCATAACTTCTTTTGTTTTTATTCTAGGAAAGTTCTTTACCCATAAAAATATCAGACAAAGATCAACCATATTTTATATTTGCATTTTTTATATAAATTTAATCCTTTATCTTGCCAAAACAGTGTGGGAAAGGTCTCAAACTTTATTCCCAAGTTTTCTTAATTATCTTAGTGATTACTGTTATAGTTTACATATTTAGTTAGAGCCCAGTAAGTAACTTTAGGGCATTTCCCTAAATTTCCACCTTTAGGAGTACCTAACTCCACACTTTATTCCAACAATCATGGTAGAACATTAATCATTATATTTAGGGGTGATTCAACATCCTTACCTTGCCCCATCTGCATCTTCAAAAGCTCTGGTCACAAGCCCCCAGCCCTGACAGCAGATAGCACCACCAGCAAGAACTTTGGACTAACATAGGCAAGAGCATACTATCTGATCAAGCACACCAACTGGCCCCCTCTAGAAAAAAGAATTGTTTTCCCTTAAGAAAAACATGAAATGAGGACCCCGATTATAACAAAAAGAATATAAAGACAGAGAAGTAAAGATAGTACACAGTTCTAGAAGGTCTCCTAAAAGTCACTGACAAAAGAACCAAAGAATGGAAAATCTAACTTTATGTATATTTCTAGGTTAAAAAAACAGAGGAAGAGATCTTGATCTATTGAATGAGATGATCCAGTGCATAATCAGTTTAGGGAATGTGAATGGCATTTTCTAGATCTCTAGATTTAACATTTAGGAGGAAGGGAATAGCAGATATTCCAATAACCTTCCAATCCACTAGCAAATAACCCTGGGATCACAAGCTCAGCTGCCTACAGGAGCAACCAAGTGGAATAAATAAGAGCAAGGAGCTAAGTGAACCTGGCCTAGAAGCAATGGGGAAAACTGGAGACTGACAAACTGGAGTTCATGTCCTGAAACACTTGCTCCTTCTGTGGAGGCATTCTTTGCACAGTTGTAGCAGTTTGTGCCACCAAAAATTCAAGCCCGGAGATGCCAGATCTTCTAATTTTTTTCTAAAAATTAGCCATAGAGCTGAGTTCATATGTGAACTTGCTGTTTCTTAAAGTTTGGCACTTAATTATACTAGGTCAGACCAGATGAATTTATAGTTTATTCATATAAACAGACCAACAGTGTGGCCACTCATTTCTAAGACACCCTACCTGGCTCCTATATCACTTTGTCTCCTACTGTGGCTCTTTTATCCTCAATATGCCAGATTATCAAAAGCTACACAGGGTGACTGCAGGGTGGGTGTGGAACAGAGGGTGAAGGGTGCTACTCATTCACATTCAAGTGTCAGCCACACTCTTCTTACTATAAGGAACTGCAGTTTTGGAAATGGTCAGTTGTCATGGCCACTCATGTTGTTAGGTCAGACAGCTGAACCAATTAAATGATTTTTTTTGAATTGTCAAATGAGTATCTCTTACATCTCCAAAAATGTCAAGGGTGATTTTTTCGTTTATAGTTTGGTACTAGGGATTGAATCCAGACCACTTTACCACTGAGCTAAGTCTTCAGTCCTTCTGAATTTTTTATTTTGAGAGAGGATCTTACTAAGTTGCCGAGTTGCCTTTGAACATGAGATCCGATCCTTCTGCCTCAGCCTCCTGAGTCCCTGGCACTACAGGTGTGTACCACCATGCCCAGCAAGTGTTTGGGGGTTTTCCTGTTTGTTTGTTTTTGTTTTAAAAGCGGTTTAGATGTCCTGTTTCATGTACCAATAATGACTAACTAAGGGTCACAGCTATGGCATCAAGCTCTACTATGCTAGAAGCAAAGAAATAAACCTCAAAAGAAGATCATTAACTAAACTGAAAATCACTTTTATTAAAAATGATATGGAATTTTTAGCTCCTATACAAAAAAGGTATTACTTACTTTAAAAGTCTGTACCTAATGACATCCTACTCCAACCAAAGTCCAAGGGTTTAAGGGATAAATCAATCCTACTGGAATTTAACCTTAATTATTAGATATTTACCTTTTCCTACAGACTCTAAAAGTGTGCTATCTTAGATAATTTTGTTAGTCATATAAACAAGTTATGGTCTTCTGTAATGGAGAAGGATCTCTTCTTTCTTTACATAATAATGTTTTAAAAAGGCTTTCATCGCACTATACCTTTTGTGAATTATCCCTTCCCCTTCCCCTTCCTTCCTTCCTTCCTTCCTTCCTTCCTTCCTTTCTTCCCCACCTTTTTGCCCAATCTCTCTTCCTCCCCACTTTTTTAGCACTCATTTAAACTCATAGTAAGTTTACTAAATTTAAAAACTAATTTTTGACCTATTTCGCATCTTTATTACAAGTTTATACCTGGATTTGAGGAACCATGGTAAATAATAGCAATACCTTTTTGTTTCTTATGAGGTTAAATTGAATGAGGCTTAGCTCTGAAGTGCTGATAGTAAAGAGGGTTCAACGGCATCTCTTAAAGTGGTGCTGACATTGGGATAATCAGAGGTCACACACTGACCTAAAATATCAGTTGATAGACCCAACCTGATCTTTTCTTAAAATTGGGAGCCATCTTGCCACAAAGCCATGAAAAGATAATTTCGGCTTTACTATAAATTACTGCAAATTCTGAACCTGCTTGGAATGCCTGCCCATGCCTTGAACTCACCCATGCCTGGCTCTCTGACCAGATAGCAGCCCTCTCTGAAACTTAGTGACACCTCATAAATATTGGCCTTCCCTGGCCAGACAACGACCCTCTCTGAGGCTCTAATGGTCCTCATAAATTCTGATGTTGGGGCCAGCAAAAAATGTAAACTACCATTAGTGTGATGCTTGTCAGAGTTCTGTTATCTGTAACTCCCCTTTGTGTAACTTTCTGGGCTATAAAGCTGGGCTGCAGGAAAGCTGGGGTGCTGTCTTGTTCCCGCCATTTTGGGAGGGAGAGGCAGCCCGGCCAGTCGAAATAATAAGCTTGCTTTAATTTGATTTTAATTGGAGTCAGTGGTCTTTTCTTGCGTCCTGGTCTAACATCAGTGTCAGGATATTTACCCAACCCAGGGCTCTTAAGAGAAGTAATCCCTGAATTAAAAGAAGTGAGAACTATCCCAGTACATAGGTACACATACAAACAATATGAAAAAACAAGAGAACAAACCACTCCAAACAGCCCATAATGCTTCAACAACTGACTCCATCAACACCACACTGGAGGAAATGTCAGAGAAAAAAGTTAGAAAGTTCATAGTTAAAATGTTCTATGAGCTAAAAGAAGATGTAAGGAGTGAAATTAGAAAGAAAATACAAGAAGTGAAAGATCACTTCAATAAAGAGAGAGATTCTGAAAAAGAACCAAAGAAAAATCCTGGAAATGAAAAACTCATTAAACCAAATTAAAAATTCAATGGAAAGGAGAGGTGGCAAGATGGCAGAATACAGCTGAGGCATGTCAGGATAGGTACGGAGAGCTTAGAGCTTAGAGATCAGAGACACTGCTTGAAAAAACAGTGAGCTGTGCTGCATAGTATCCATGTATTGGAGGGAAGCTGCCATCTCTCTAAATAAATACCAAACCAGGTTAAATGGAGTTTTTGTTCCTTGTACACATAGGTTGCAAGAATTTGATCAAAACAAATTCAAACAAAAAAAGATAAGGC
This sequence comes from Marmota marmota marmota, assembly GCF_001458135.2. NCBI lineage: Eukaryota > Metazoa > Chordata > Mammalia > Rodentia > Sciuridae > Marmota > Marmota marmota. The sequence continues at coordinate 2,631,304 of NW_025999924.1, read as the reverse complement.
ATTTCTTTTCCAGAATCTGTCAGGAATAGCCTCTATAAAAAATGGAGGGCAGCGGAAAGAACCATTTTGCAGTCACATTGCAGGGAGCCAATTACTGGCAGATCCAGTCTGGCCCCCAAAAAACGAGCCCAGCATACCCATGCTGCATGACTATGTGCCTAAGTGATCAGGAGAAAATCAGGCATGGAGAGAGGTTTACACAGGGGAATACTGATCAGGGAAATCCACCTGGCTTCCCCCTGCCGGCTCCAAACCAGCTTCTTGCCTGACTGGCTGGAAAGAAGGACCTCACTGGGAATTTGAAAGGGAGGGGGCCAGGAAAGATCAAGCTTGGAGACTGAATCAGAGACCACAAATCATGGGGTCTGCAGGCAAAGTAGTGGGCTAAGAACAGGCTTCTACACCACACAAGTGGAAGCCAGAGGAGATTCCTGGGGTGTAGTCTTCTAACTCAGACCAGAAACTGCTGGACCTTTGCAGTGCACTGAATTAAAATCTCCAGACCAACTGGCACCCAGAGAAGAGACAGGGGCACACCTACGCCTACACCCTGCCTCCTGGAGCTCCACCTTTAGCACTAACCCTCTCCCCTGCAACCCCCTGAGGGTTGAGCTAGCATCAAACTCCAGACAACCCCACCTAACTGATAAGAAGGGAAATAGAAACTTTAAAACTCCAATGAAAAGAATTGTTCAATTTTTCATTGAGATCCCTTTTTTTTTTCTTTTCTCTCTCACATCTCTACCATTTTTGAAACCAAGTGATTTTCATGTATCAGTTTATTGAGGATAGGGATATCTGAATAGTATATTACAGTTTTGTTGTATGTTCTTTTATTTTTACTTTTTTCTTTCTATTTTTATTTTTTTTTCCTTAATTTTCACTTTATGTTTTCCTCTCACTTCTCTGTTTCCCTGGATTTCCTTTCTCTCTTTTTTCCTACTAAGAGCCAACCTCTATTAATTACTCTTTCACTCTTCCTATAATTTTTTACTTCTATCTTCTCTCCTCTTTCCTCATAAACATCATATCCTACACTATTTCTGTTCTCTCTTTGTCCATGATTTGAAATTATAAACCATTTTGCAAACTTACTATTTATATTGTAGACAATAATTAAACATGTCATTTCTGTTTAATGAGACAAAACTATGGACATCTTAACAGGAGCTACTTGGTTTAAGGCTGCATATTGTCTGCATTGGGTATTGTTATTATTTGTCTCCCCCTTAAAGGCAAGGTATTGGAAACCTTCAGGAACACTGTAAGTCTACTCCCTCAGATGCATACTGCTGGATGGGTAGACACATAAACAACATGAAAAAAAAAAACAAGGGAAAAAATCACCCCAAACAAACCAGGGTGCTCCACTGACACCACAGTAGAAGAAATGTCAGAAAAGGAGTTCAAGTACATAAACTGATCTGTGACATAAAGGACAATGTAAAGAGTAAAATAAGAGATAAAATACAGGAGATGAAAGTTCACTTCCATAAAAAGATAGAGACTCTAAAAAGAAATCAAGCATAAATCCTCAAAATAAACAAAGCAATAAATCAAATTGAAAATGCAATGGAAAGCATCACCAACAGACTAGACCACTTGGAAAACAGAATCTCAGGCAATGAACACAAAATATGTAGTCTTGAAAATAGAGTTGACCACAGAGAGAAGATGTTAAGAAACCATGAACAGAACTTCCAAGAATTATGGGATGATCAGAAAAGAACAAATTTAAGATTTATCAGGATAGGTAAAAGTGTGGAGATACAAACTGAAGGAATGCACAATCTTTTCAATGAAATAATATCAGAAAATTTCCAAAACTAAAGAATGAAATGTAAAATCAAATACAAGAGGCATATAAGACCCCAAATATACAAAATTACAACAGAACCACACCAAGGCATATTATAATGAAAATTCCTAACATAGACAATAAGGATAGAATTTTAAAGGATGCAAGAAAAAAATATCAGATTATGTATAGGGGGAAACCAATTAGGACATGACAGTGTAATTCTGCATCATGTATGATCATAAGAATGAGAAGTTATACTCCATTTATGTTTGATGTATCAAAATGCATTCTACTGTCATATATAACTAATTTGAACAATTTTTTTAGAGTTTAAAAAATTAAAATTAAATGGAAACCATCACCAATAGATTACACCACTTTCAAGATATCAAGCCTTGAAAACAAATTATAGTATCTTGAAAATAAAGTTGACCATAAAAACAAAGATGGTAAGAAGCCATGAACAGTGTTGGGAGTCGCCCCAGCTCCAAAGACTAACTTCCCTATCCCCCAAGAAGAGCCGTCCAATGGTGAGCCCTGCTGGCTCACATGATCCTGCTGTCCAATGGTGAGCCCTGCTGGCTCACATGATCCTTACCCACAAATCAGACTAGCCCTGATGGCTCACATGATCCTAACCCACCAATCAGACTAGCCATGCTGGCTCACCTGATCCTTACCCACCAATCAGACTAGCCCTGCTGGCTCACCTGATCCTTGCCCACCAATCAAAAAGCACCCCATGCTTGTCAAACCACCCCCGGCTCTAGAAATATGCAGACCTGTTCCTCAATAAATGGGCATTTTCTCTGACGGCAAGCCTTGATTGTTCTTTCAAACAGAATATTTAAGAAACCTGGGATAACATTAAGAGAACAAATTTAAGAATCATTGGGATAGACGAAGGCACTGAAATTATAAACTAAAGGGATGCACTATCTTTTAAATTAAATAATATCAGAAATTTTCCAAAACTTAAGAATGAGATGAAAATTCAACTACAAGAGGCATATAGATCTCCAAATATACAAAATCACAATATAAGACACATTACAATGAAAATACCTAACATACAGATAAGGATAGAATTTTAAAAGTAACAAGAGAAAATAAGATGGTCACACATAGAGTTAAACCAATCCAGATTTCGGTTAATTCCTCAACTCAGAACCTAAAGCCATGGGGCTTGCAATAATATATACCAAGCTCTGAAAGAAACTGAAAGCCAACCAAGAATACTATAACCAGCAAAAATAATCTACAGAATTAAAGGTGAAACAAAAACCTTCCATGATAAACAGAAGCTAAAAGAATTCATAACAGAAAGCTTGCACTACAAATATACTCAATAAAATATTTCAGGAGAAAAAATGAAAAATAAAAAATGAAAACCAGCATAGGGAGGAATTACACTAGAAGAATAGTCGGTTAAAGGAGAATCAAATCAGATTTAAACATTAGAAATAAATCAAACAGAAGAAAATAAAAACCATCTTGATATTCAATACTGAATGTAAACAGTCTAAATTCTTCAAGTCAAAAGACAAAAGTTGTGAGATTATATTAAAAACAAAACTCAACAATATGCTGTCTGTAAGAGACTCACAGACTGAAGGTGAAATGATGGGAAAAAACATACCATTCACTTAGAACTCATAAACAAGCAGAGGTAGCAATTCTCATATTAGATAAAGTGGACTTCAAATAAAGATTAATTAGAAGAGACAAAGATCATTTCATACTGCTTGTTGTATTTCATACAACAAGCTATAATTATGATAAATATTTATGCCCTAAATGACATCAAACAAATCCTTCTTAATATTAAGAATCAAAGCCTGGGGATGTGGCTCAGTGGTAGAGCACTCGCCTCGCATATGCGAGACCTTGGGTTTGATCCTTGGCACCACATAAAAATAAATAAGCGAAACAAAGGTTAAAAAAAAATTCATGACTGAAATCCCTGAGAATTAAAAGAACTTAAAATGAAAAAAATAATCAAATAGACTACAATACAACACTACTAGGTGACATTAATATACATCTTTCACCACTAGATAGATCATTCAACATAAACTATGCAAATATTCTACAGAACTAAAACATACAATTAGTAATATGAACCTAAAAGATATCTATAAAATATTTCATTCATCAACAACTGAATTCACTTTCTTCTCAGCAGTACATGGAACATTTTCTAAAATACACCATATTTTAGGTCACAAAGCAAATCTTAGCAAATACAAAAAAATTAGAGATAACAACTTGTATTTTATCAGATCATAATGGAATGAAATTATAAATCAATGATAAGATAAAAAAACAGAAATCACTCTAACACCTGGAGATTAAATACAACACTTATGAATGATGATGGACAGCAGAAGAAATCAGAGGAGAAATAAAATAATTCTTAGATGTAAATTAGAATAGTGATACAACATATCAAAATCTCTGGGACAGTGTTTTAGTCAGCTATTTTGCCACTGTGACTAAGGGACCTGACTAGAACAAATGTAAAGGAGGAAATGTTTATTTAGGGGCTCAGAGATTCAGAGATCTCAATCAATGGACAGTCAGCTTCATTTCTCGGGGCTCGAGGTAAGGCAGACTTCATATGGCAGAATTTGGTAGATAGAAGCAGCTCACATGATGATCAGTTAGCATAAGGAGGGGGGGGAGAGAGACTCTCCATTTTCAGATACAAAATATTTACCCCATAGTCACACCCCACCTGTCTCCAGTTACCACTCAGTTATTCCCATCAGGAAATAATTTACTGATTACATTAAGGCTGTGACCAATCATTTCTTCTCCAAACTTTCTTGCATTGCTCACACATGAGCTTTTGGGGGACACCCTATCCAAATCATAACAGACAGTATGAAGGCAGTTGTGAGAGGAAAGTTCATTGCACTGAGTTCATATATTAAACAAATATAAAAATACCAAATAAATAATCTAACATTACATCATTACATATCAAGGCCCTAGAAAAGAAGGACAAACCAACACCCAAATCAGTAAAAAAAAAAAAAAAAAAAAAAAAAAAAAG
>NW_025999924.1:2623001-2626215 GCF_001458135.2 Marmota marmota marmota | reverse complement strand
GGATTATGTAAAATCAGCAGCGAAATGTAGCCACCAGCTTGCCTTTTTTTTTGGCGGGAGGGGGGGGGGGGCGGGGTGTACTGGGGATTGTACCCAGGGGCACTTGATCACTGAGCCATGTCCCCAGCCCTATTTTGTATTTTATTTGGATACAGTGTCTCCTGAGTAGCTTTGCACCTCACCATTGCTGAGGCTGGGTTTAAATTCGAAATCCTTCTGCCTCAGCCTTTCTAGCCACTAGGATAACAGGTGTGCACCATCACTCCTGGCTAGCCATCATTTTTGTTGCTTCCTACGGATACAGCCCAAGCTTAGCCAACTGAAATAATTAGTTTTATATCTCAGCAAGTGAGACACATTACTTAGAACTAGTCCCTACCCGGATAAGTACATGGTTCATTCTAAGCAGTTATATCCCTTTGTGAAGATTTCATCATCCTTTTTGAAAATATGCAGAAAGAAAAACAAAACAGGTTTTCCAAAAAGAAAGACAAGACAGTGCTCGGTGAGCTCTATGAGAGGAGGTAATATTTTTAAGATCTTTTCTTTCTTAACAAACTTTGAACTTTAAGAATATTTTTCTTTAATCTAGTTTATAGCATCTATAATTTATAGATGCTATTTCTGACAAATTCTGAGAAAGAAATGCTTTGGCTTTTTTTGTTTGTTTGTTTGTTTGAATTTGTTTTGATCAAATTTTTGCAATCTAACGTACAAGAAGGAAAACCCCAGTTAACCTGGTTTTGTATTTATTTAGCATTAATCCCTCATTGCATGGACAGCCATGATTGTGCCTGGCCAACAACCAAAGCATGGAGGCCCATATGCATATAGTCTACAATAATTGTAGATAGGTCTTAAAGAGAAAGAGATGAGTAGCTGACTTACAGAAAAGGAGGCAATTGGCCTTCGAATATCATTATTCAGCCTATCCTTTCTGTTTCGTTTTAGTTAACTGTAACAAGAATCTGAATTTAGAAAAGGAAAGGACCAAGAACAGCTCATGAGTTTGATGGATTCAAAGTAAATGTCAAGGGTCAAGGAGCATTCTATAAAACTTAAGAGATTTTATAAAGCTATCCAAAAGGTCAACCTTTCCCTTTGGCCACCATTTATTCTTTGATACATCAATGAACATCTTTATGGACATGCCAACTATTGGTAAAGCATCCCACTTGGTTTATGTCAGCATGTTCCTAACTGCCAACATTCTCCACCTCATATAGTATCACCTCATACGTGTGAAGATCATTTATAATCAAGCCTCATATCTTTCCCCTCTGTAAACAAGGAATTCAGTTAATCTAATCTTCCTTCAGAAGTTTGGTTCTTTTCCATGTATATCTTCAGGGAAATTACACTACATTTCGGTTGTCATTGAAAATTAAACTTTATAAACACCCCTTAATACATATTATAATATATTATAGCTTAGATACTGGCCTCTGATGTTCTTTCCCACTGACTGATTTCCAAATCTGTGGTTTGCCAGGAGTTCTGAAATGGGTCATTTAACTTCCCATTTAAATCTATCTCATCATTGCCAACTCTGGTCAAAGATATAATTTAAATTTAATTTACCTCAAATGGTTGAGCAGGAAGAATAAAAAGCACTCCCCCAAAGTAAAACCAAAGTACTCTACATCTCAGAGTTTCAAAAATATTAACCAAAAAAAAACAAAGAAAATTTTAATAATTAAACCCAGAGAAATTTGGGCTTCACACAAATTAATGTTGCTATGCATATTCAGAATGATGGTATATAGTCATTCTCCACACAGGACCACTAAAATTATTCACATTAAGCTAAGTGGTTAGTTTTACCTTATAACCAAACAAAACTAACTCAATGAAATCAGTAATTTAGGGTCTACTAATTCAAGAATTTAGATATCTCTCTGTACATGCTAGTCCTACCCAAAAAGAAAGAAGGAAACTACCTTTCTAAGGTAAATCACAAAGCCCTCTAGATTGAATATTACCATTATCAGTCAACCAAAACAACTAGAACTCTTTCTTCCCAGTAAGATCATTTATTTGGAGCCTAGCATAGTACATGCGTTTTAGCCCAGAAATGTGAGAGACTCAGGCAAGAAGATCACAAGTTCAAGGCCAGGCTGGGCAATTTAGTGAGACCCTGTTTCAAAATGAAAAATAAAAAGGGCTGAGGTTCAGTGGTAGAGAACTTGCCTAGCATGCATGCAAGGCCTTGGGTTCAATTATTAGTACCAGAAACCAATCAATCAATCAATCATTTGTCTAGAGGGTCAGCCTTTAACCTTTAGAATAATTTCTGTGCATTAAACCTCCTAAAAATGATTGTTAATAATATGCTATACTAATTTCTTTTCAGTACCCATGACAGCCAAAGAAATGGATGCCACATGCCTACACAATGGATTTCAAATGCCTACAAAAGTCCTCATAGGGACCACCCTGGTGCAGCCCCCCTTGTCTTACATCCAAATTCCTAAAACAGGCCTTTCTTATTTCTCTGCATGCAGGTCCTTCTCCTTCGAAGCCATCCTGCATATCAGTTGAATCAGTACACACTAAAATATTTCCCACTGAAAATACTGCCCTATGAAAAGCCAACATGAGAAAGATCTGCTGAGCAAACTGATGATATAACTATAGTAGATACTTTATAGCATGTCTTCTAGGAATAAAAATACAGGCTTCAGGAATAAAGTCCTGTAGACTATGAATAGGCAATTGTCACTACGTTACATGCACTATTACTAACTTGTTTCTCTCCTGTGATGAAGCAGTCAGAAGTAGTGAGACTTTATCTACAGTGTGATTATATCCATATGAAAATGGAAGCACCAAATGCCTTTAAAATTATTTTATAATAGCCCTTTCACTAAGTCACAAATTTATCACTAAAAGCACAGTAGTCCCAAAACAATTAGCTGCCAGTCTCACAGGTGTCAAATCAGTATTTGGTCCATTGAGCCGAAATATTTTCTAATTCAGGGCACTAATTTCTCTCAATTCCATAAAACTGGCAGATAATTAGTACTTACAATTTGCCAAACACTTCATAGCTGACAGTACCCAATGAGGAAGTTCTTCTGCAGGAGAAATGAAAATAAAAAGATGTTTTTTTTTCAATTCTATGTTACTCAAGGAAATACATATATATATATATATATATATATATATATATATATATATATAGAGAGAGAGAGAGAGAGAGAGAGAGAGAGAG
>NW_025999924.1:2608562-2621292 GCF_001458135.2 Marmota marmota marmota | reverse complement strand
ATATATATATATATATATTAAGAATATATTACTTGCCCAGGTAATATGAACATATGACCAATTTTTGCATCAGAACATTTAAAAGATAGAAGTCTTTCTTAGCAGAAGTGTTATAACCTGTATTTTGATAAATGACACCTACAAATTTCTGTAAGGACAAGATGCATCATTAGAAAAAAGAAAAAAAATTGGGTAGTTTGGCCCAGAGAAATAAATCAACAGACAAATCAATTAACCAAAGGCAAAGAAAATTCAGAAGTAGCAAAAATAATACCCATCAAATGCATTTATGAAACAAAATAAATAGCAAAGAGTAAATTATGGGCTGGGGGTATAGCTCAGTGGTAGAGCTCAGGCTTATCATGCACAGGGCCCTGGGAACAATACCCAACAACAACAACAAAAAGATACGTTCTTTTTTCTTTCTTTTTTTTTTTTCTTTTGTTGTTTTTGTTTTAATGTAGATGGAAAACTTGCCTTTATTTTATTTGTTTATTTTTTTATGCAATGCTAAGATCGAACCCAAAACGGTACCTTTTGTAGATCCAACATAAGTTTCATTTTAGCTATTAACATTTAAAAAATGCTTTTGGCAAAGAAAGTTTTACAGACAAGTTAGTATTAGGCTATTAAGTATTAGGATAGCCTTAAAATAATAGAAGAAAAACACTGCTTCAAAAAGTCCCAGCTGAGCCTTTTCAGTCTCTGCCCTGCCACAGACACTGATGAGAAGGACCAATATTCAGGCTTCCACTTCATCTTCTTGAGTAAAAATGGGAAGACACTTTTGAATTGAGTAAACCTGAGTCTCCTGAACAGGAGTTTATAATATCCTCTCTTCCGTAAAGAACTTAAACAAAAAATGACTGGTCATCAACTGTATCTGCAAGCGTGTGCTACACTCAGAGAACGGGGAAGGATTTAGATGCACTTCTACAAAACTTAATGTTATATGGTGATATTAACTCAAAAACTCACAAAGCCACCACAAATCTATTTCTGCCTCCCATTGTCCTCCATTCCTGATAGAAGGGGTATGAAAGAGAAAGTGTTTCCATTTTCAAAGACAGTCTCTGCTCCTGCTAGGTGACATGGCCTAGAAACCCCTCCTGTCCTCTTACAACTGCTCAGGCTCCTTCTGGTACCCTCTGTCTGCTGCTCAGGAGCCTCAAGCCCTGAATTTAATGTTTTATAAAATCCCAAGATGTATTATACTTACTATATTCTCACATCCAAAGGTCATTTAGTTTCAGCCAATCGTCAGCATCAAGAATTGAATTAAAGGGTAAAATCAAAGAATAAAATAAAAGCACACATCCAATTCTGGTTCAACCCTCACCCGTAGGAAGAAAGTTGTTTTGTTTGTTTTTTATTTTTCTTTTTAAATGTACATGACAGTAAAGTGTATTTTGGCATATTATACATACACGGAGTATAACATTCTAATAAGTATCCCATTCTTGTGGTTGAACATGATATGGAGTTACCCTGGTCATATATTCATATTAACATAGGAAAGTTATGTCCAATTAAAACAAACCTAGGAATTGTTGGGCACTATAGGCATCACTATACTATAGTGATACGACTATATATTTCCAAATCAAAAACTGGGTTAGGTAGGTAATGAAATGTCTTTTTCTTCCCTCCAATTTATAAATGGGTCTGGAGGAAAAGGTATGAAATACCCTCAACATTTAAAGAAGTACTTTGTTTAAAAAAAAAATGACATAAATCAAGACTATACCAGATAATCTGATACAAAGACATATCATGAAAAGGTGAGCCAGAAGCTAAAGGCAGTGGCTCCCAGCCCCCATGTTAAAACTGACTCACTCGGTTAGGTCTTAAACATACTTACTTTCCAGAGGGTTTTACCTAGGGATAACACAGAACCACTGAGTGGTAGGTGGGGGCAGGGGGGTTACCATGAACTAGCCTCTAGATGGATTCTGCTAAGGTTTTCACTTCTGGACACTCATCTCTCCATGACATTTTCTTTATCCAAAAAAATTAGCCAAAAGTTTATTTTTTATTTTTTTGTTTTTTGTTTGTTTTTAAGTATTGTGCAATGAGAGACAGATATATGAAAGGAGAGGATAAACTTGCTTAGGTTTAGGGAAGGGTCAAAAAAGAGCTGATGGATCTGCACAGCCAATGTGCCAGGTCAACCAAGAACAAATGGTTTTCATGCACTTACTTGACTTGTCATCAAGGATAACCACTCCCTGCTTGCTAACACTATATACATTATGGACGATGAACTTGGAGTTGACAAATTTGACATCTAAAACTTCTTCTAAGGAGTCTAAGCCAAGGATTTTCTGTAAACTAGAAGATAAATAATAATCATTATTAACCTTGAAACCTGGTGCTGCAGAACGTTATTCTTTAAAGGGCATTATTGTCATGCACTTCACCCAATCGTTGAAGGCAAACTTAGCAGAAATGGAATGCAATTTAAAAATAAAAACCTGAAAAAATATCCTTTTGCCATTAACATACTACTTTAATGATTCAATAATACAATGCTTTGAATTGAAGAAAATAATTTTATGAGAAAAAATATTATACAATCAAAAACTAATTTATCCAATGATGACAAACTGCTACTAGTATATCTTTGTAAGAAAAAATAATTGCTGTAATACTCTTAACTTTAATTATACTTATAGTTCTTCATACATGAGACCAAATTTTCCCTTGTGTTTATTAAGATTGCAATGTTACTCAAAAGTTAAACTCTTAAATTCCTATTTAAATAGCAATAGAAAATTTTCAGAATTTAAATTGTTTGCTAAACAACATAGCTACAGATTATGCGAAAGTTGAGATTTTTTTCCATAATTTCAGAAATTAAATATGTAAAGAATAATGAAGATACAAAACAGAAAAAAAATCACTAAAATTTCTCATAGTTATCAAATGTACATACTATGATAATGTCATAGACTTCCATATCTCTTCTACATTGGCTTCTGTCAGCTGTCTGCGGTGGACAAGACGGCAAGCAGGCACCTCTCCAATAGCAATACTGTGACGCTTGAACCACATCTCAGAATTCTAATTTGGGAGGTGAGGAAGAAGGGGGAAAGGAAGGAGAAGGAATAGTAAGAGAGAATAAATCTTTCGATATATAGGGTATGATTTGATAGGAATAATTTAAGATAAATAATTACAATTACAAACTAACTTTCTTTGTGTGGACCAATGAGAAATGAGTAAGGACTCTTAGGATTAGGTCATATTATAGACGAATGTTTATAAATTACAAAAGAACAACATCAATAAGCATGACAGTAAACAGTACCTACCTTCATTTACTATGGTAGTTTCAACTACTCAGTGAAGCCGAAGTGTGATTAATATAAAAACAATTTTTTTTTGAAATGGGGTTTTGCTAGGTTGCACAAGCTTGTCTGAAACTCCTGGGCTCAAGGGATCCCCCTGTCTCAGCCTCCAAAGCAGCCAGAACCACAGGCATGATCCACCACACTTAGCACAGTAAAATAACTTTTTATTTTTTGAGACGTGGTCTTGCTGATTGCTGAGGCTGGTCTTAAACTTGAGATCCTACTGTCTCAGCCTCTGGAACATCTGGGATTATAGAAGAATGCCACTGTGCCCACCTCATAAAATAATTTTTTATTAATTTACAATTAAATTGAGAAATATCTATTCAAATCCACACACTGTCCAAATTGAGTGATTAATTACAATAAAATTAGATTACTTTGACAAATTTTCTAAAGCAAATGTCAAATAAATACACTATTGGGGGGCTGGGGATGTGGCTCAAGCGGTAGCGCGCTCGCCTGGTATGCGTGCGGCCCGGGTTCGATCCTCAGCACCACATACACACAAAGATGTTGTGTCTGCCGAAAATTAAACAATAAAAATAAATAAAAATTAAAAAAAAAATACACTATTGGAAAGCAGCTCAAAACTGGCATCTGCCAAAGGAGAATCAAGAGCTCAAGGACAGCTGAGGACACCAGAAGAGAAGGAATGAACCCCTTTCCACAGAGGAAAAAACTAAAGCTTAGAGGGGTTAAATAATTTGCCCCAAGTCACTCAGCTCTGCCACATTATTCTTAGGAGCTCATATTTAGACTACTAGACACAAGTTACAAAACTTTCTTTTCATAATCACAGAGAAGAATTTGGACATTTAAAAGGCAATACACGGGCTGAGGTTGTGGCTCAGTGGTAGAGTGCTCGCCTAGCAAGCACCACATACAAATAAATAAAGTTTTTTTTAAAAAGGCAATATATATAAGAAATCACAAAGAATTTCTATAATTTTTTTTTTTTTTTACAAAAAAACATAGAAAAATCTTACTTGTAAAAAAAGGAGAAGGAATTTTCTGGGATTTCTTTGTGTGTGTGTGTGTGTGTGTGTGTGTGTGTTGCTGGGGATTGAACTCAGGGCCACGTGCATGCAAGACAAGCACTCTAATAATTGAGCTATATTCCCAGCCCTGGGATTTTTTTTTTAATTGGTTTTTGGTTTTGCTTTTAAAGAATTACTGAACTACGAAAGAAATTCAAAGGCCACATGGATGTGTGAATTTCTAAGCATCTAAAACAGGTGTTTTAGAAGGAAAAGTTGGAGGTAACAACATTTGTCTAGCAAGTCTACTTACAAATCTTTCCTAAAAAAATACTCATGAATATATTCAAATAATTGTCTGTAAAGGTATTGCTTAGCACATTGTTTATATGTTGAAAAACTGGAAATACTGTAAACACCTAACAGTAAAGGAGTAGAGAAGTAAAATATCAATTTTATATTAGACATGATGCAGGTATTAAAAATAATGTTGGATGTTGAAAAGCATGAAAACAATGAGCATAGTACACTGTTGTAAGTGAAGAACTCAGGCTCCAAAACAGCCCAGTATGACCTCATTTCTGAGTTAAAAACATGCATAGAAAAAAGAATATACAATAAAAATATTAATAATAGAAATTCTCTCTAGGTAATATTATGAGTAATTCATTTTCTTCTTTCTCTTCCTATAAACAATTCTATGAAATAATTTATTATGGCAATAGTTCTTAATACTGAGAAACTGTGTACCAGGTGCTGTTCTAAACACTTTTTTTTTCTCCTTTGAAATATATTTTAATTAAGAAAGGATAACATGTTTTAGGTATTACTTTTACTACCTTAAGTAGTGCTAAAAAGTAATCTGAATTGCTATTCTTTATAATAACTAAAAAAAACACAACCAAAGGAAGTTGTGAAATTTGTAACAGGTGTTTAGAGTCATTAAATATAAGGGTTCTTCTTTTCCTTGGGATAAACATCATCTACTCCTTGAAATGTATTACTACCATAAAATTTCATAATATAGATGGCAGTATAAAAATGTATAATAGTGGGCTGGGGTTGTGGCTCAGTGGCAGAGTGCTTGCCTTGCACATGTGAGGTACTGGGTTTGATCCTCAGCACCACTTAAAAATGCATAAACAAAATAAAGACATTGTGTCCATATATAAGTAAAAAATATTTTTTAAAAAATGTATAATAGTTATATAACTAAGCTTTTTATAATTTAGCACTAAATGAAACTTCTTACATGTTCCCAAGTTAAATAATAATATATCAAGAAAATGACAAAAATTTAAGAGTTCTTTTTCTTAGCAAATTAATATAAAATTAGCCTCACTTTCATACTGTTACAGAAATATCTATACTATACCATGTATTATACATTCCTTACTGAGCCAATACAAATTTCAAATGTGCAATATTAAATGAATTCTACCTACTCAAAGTAAATTTTTAAGACCTTTTGTTTTTCAAATAAAAAATATAGTAGGTAATGATCATCACATTCCACCATTATTAATTACCTCATGTCTCCCCTTCCCCTCCAACCCCTCTAGATAGAGTTTGTCTATTCCTCCCATGTTCCCACTCCCTATATAAATAAAAAAAAATACATAAAAATATAGTAGGTATCCCTTAAAATACATAATGGAGACATTCCAAGCACTTTGTAGGTACGAACTCAACTCCATTTCCACAGCAACCCTACCTTGGAGGGATGAGTATACTAGTTTCACTGATCAGAGAACTCAGACACAAGCACATGGATGATACAAAGACACAAGCTCAAACAGCCACAATCTGGAGAAGCCACAATTTGTACCCAGCAGTTTGGCACCAGAGCCCACACAGCAAATAACCACATCTGCTTTATTTTATTTTGTTTGTTTGGGTTTGGTTTGAAATAATGGCTATGTAAGATAGCCAAAACATAAAACAAAAAACAAAACAAAACAAAACAAAAAAACAAGCAAACCGAAGGCAGAGACAGAAAGAAAAAGTTAAACAACAGAAAAGAACAAGCTCAAGTTTCATAAAGGATGAACTGTTTATTAATTGACAACTTCATCATTCTAAAAGTTCATCAAGGGCCCCACTGAGGACACCTCCTGTTCTGCCATTTCCCTTTGAACTATCCTAAGAAGCAGGAGCCCAAGCTTTGGTGGAATGATTGTAGGCATGCAGCCCCTTCCCTACACTTTAGGAGTTTTTGTTTTATGCAAAATATTTATCAAGTGTCCCTGCGTGCCAGGCATCATGCAAGGCTCTACAAAGAGAGTAATGTGTGAGAAAACAGTTTTATGCATAAAACAAACAGGGAGTGCAGCCCCTTCCCTACACATAAGGGGTTGTGGGGGGGGGGTGGAATACAAGCAAAGGCAGGACAAAAGTCACAAAGAAATAAAAAGAGATATGGATACAAATGGCCAGGGAGAAACATAGGCTTAAGCAGGGAGAAGGCTGGTAAATCTGGGACTCTGGCATATCAATTCAGATCTCCCCAGAATTAAAACTGAAAATAGAAGTCGCTGTCATTGGTGCAAAGCCCTGAACAATGGATTGAGATGTTCTATTGAACACTTGGGTCTTCCTAGTGGGGGCACCAGGAACATTATAACTTCACAGAACCAGGTAGAACAGAAGAGGGAATCATATCAGTGGCATAAAAGCACATTGATATGAGATTCTATCTCTATGTAAACAATACTGGATGAGTTTAAAATGAAAAAATGATTGTTGAATAACAACTCTACAATCATATTCCCCGGTGTTTAAATTCAAATGTTCTAAAAACATACCTGATCTCTTAAAGTTTATATTTTAATTTTCTATAGGACAAGAACTATTGACTGCACCTTGACTAAGTACTCCTAATTGGACATAAATAGTCCTCTAATAGCACTCACTCTTCCGTGTACTTTTTATTGTATGCTTTATTGGACAACAAGTCCTTTCAAAATAAAAACTGTCACACATTACTGCCTTTGCAGAGTCTTTCATGATGCCTGGCATGTAGAGACACTCGAAAAATCTTTTGCATAAATAAGTTTAAGCAAAAGGAGACATCAAATACAGTGTCTCCTCTAAGTTCCAGGGCCATTGTTCCCATCTGCCTGTGAGACACCTACATTTACTACCATCCATCTTTATCACCAAATTTATCACCATTCCTGACACATCCACAAGGTCCCTACAGAGTTCCCATTTTGGTCACTGGTATCACTCTTTTCCTTGTAATCATTTTGATAAAAATCTAAGCTTCTTAACTGTTTTCTCCAAAATGAGACATTATACAATCTCTTCAGGGGGAAAAAAAAAAAAAAAAAGGAGTGGGGATATAACTCAGATGTAAAGCACCCCTGGATTCAATCTTCATACTGTAAAAATAAAATAAAAAATATTTACCTAAAAGCTTAAAAATTACTAGTCTGTCTGAATAGGTAATTCTTTGGAAAGACACAAAATATAAGAATTTATACATAAGTACAGTTACATTATTGCAACTTATATGTACAACTACTTAGTCAATAACAAATAATGAAAAAAGTTCTATTAATCATCCCCCAAAATTATGTTTCATTAATTTTTGAATGAATTATGTAAACTTGGATTTCGTTAGGAGCATCTTTATGGGGAAAAGGGGTTGTTCCAGGGACTGAACTCAGAGGCACTCAACAGCTAAGCCATATCCCCAGCCCTATTTTGTATTTTATTTAGAGACAGAGTCTCGCTGAGTTGCTTAGCTCCTCGCTTTTTCTGAGGCTGACTTTGAACTCATGATCCTCCTGCCATAGCCTCCAGAGCCACTGGGATTACAGGCGTGAGCCACCACACCTAGAAGGAGTATCTTTAACATGCAAAAAATTTGTAACACTTTAAACCAGATTTCCCAACCTGGAATTTATAGCTCTCTAGAATTCTTTGAGGGCATTATTTAAACCTCCAGAGGGTAAAATGTAAAAATCAAGAGCTAAGTCATATATTATGCATATATAACTTTAAAGAATAGAAAATCAATCCAGCTTTCTTGTGGGACTTTTCTCTACATCATGGGNTATATATATAGTTTCTTTTAATTACTTGGCCTAAAAATAGTTTCATCATATCTTTGTCTAGTTGCATAAGACTAGATTAACTTAAAACCATAGTGTTAGCAAAATTCTTTAAAATCACCTTATCAAAGTTTTTCTCTGTATTTTATTTTTTAGCATTATCTCAATCTTGGTAGTCATCAACTAGGGATATTTTAAGAAGATATGCAAAAGAAGAGTGAGTCTATTCCACAGTGAACTGAGGTTTTCCTACACTAGAAGAATCTGCCTTTGTTCATATATTGTGTCAAGGATCATTCTACAATATATCATGCCCAACCCTTCTTACTTTCAACTATTAATAATAACAAACTTCAGGAGAAAAAAACAGAAGAGGAGTAAGTCATGGAGCAGACAAGAAAAAAAGGATTGCAATGGGAGTTTTAATAGATATTTGCTCTGACTGAACATAAGAAAACAGCTACCACATATTCTGTCAAACTGTCAATGGGCAAGAGTGAAAAAATGTAAGAGCCGATCTTTCTTGGTTAACTGTCTCTCAGCTGTTGTCAGGTATGATATTGTCTTATAGTACTTCAAGGCCATTGTTCATAAGGCACTAACAGAAGCAACTGGACCAAACCTGGGCATTATCAGATAATGTCTTTAAGTCACATCACTTACCAGCACAACTGGCCTCACTGGGATGTTCTCCTGCGAGGTGCCCGGTGGGGGATCATTCCATTCTGGAAATTTAATAATATTCTTTTGGTATAGGGGCTTCTTTGGATATGGCTTCAGGGGTGAAGAAGGAGGAAATCTAAAAATCCAGAAGAAATGTTCTATTATTAGGATAAGTGGGAAAACCACATTATTTTAATAGTAATTCCCACATTTTGCATAAGAATTCCACACTTTAGATAATAAATGATCTTATACTTCATCAAATTATTATATGGCTAATTGTATCCAATAATAACAAATTTTTACAAAATATTCATTATGGGCTGGGGTTGTGGCTCACTGGTAGAACACGTGCCTCGCACATGTGAGGTACTGAGTTCGATCCTCAGCACCACACAAAAATAAATAAATAAAGATATTATGTCCATCTACAACTAAAAAATATTTTTAAAAAATATTCATTACCTCTAGATAAGGAAGAGAGGTGGGAGGGAAAGGAAGGGAGAATGGGAATTGCATGGAAGAGGAAAGGAGACCCCCTTCATTATACAGAATATAGGTATGACGATGTGAGGGGAAAAAAAAAAAAAGAAGAAGTGAGTCACATTAGATTGGGTAGAGAGAAGTGATGGGAGGGGACGGGAAGGGAAGGGGGAATAGGAAGGACAGTAGAATAAAATAGACATTATTATTGTTGTGGGTATATATGTGACTGCATGACCAATGTAATTCTGCAACCTGTACACTCAGAAAAATGAGAAATTATATCCCATCTTATTCAAATAAATTTTAAAACAAATTAAAAAAATGGAAAAAATATTCATTATGCCCCTCAAAATTTATGGAGAAAAACAGCCATCAAATATGTGATATTGTTAAAAATAAATAAAACTTGTTCCCTTGTCATAGGATATTCATGACTAAAAATGCTATTAATGGGAGGCTTAGCCCTTTGTTTTACTCAGCTTGAAATTCTTAATGCTCATTACTCAAGCCAAAACTTGTAGAAATAGAAATTACTGATAGCAAAATCCTCAATAATACTTACTGAATAATACATTAATATGGAAGTCATTTGGCCTGGTAATTACTTTTGTAACTGCTTCTAATAAAAATTAACCCTCCTTCTTTTGAATATCTAACAATTCACACTGAGATTTAAGCTTCAGTCTAGAAACCTGTCCAGAAGGAGCTAGAAACCTGCCCAGTATCTTTCTTCTGCCTTTCTACAGGGCTTCCCTGTTCCTAGCCTTCCTGCATATCAGTAAAATCACTTTCCGAACAAGCACACACAAGCCTACATAAATTCCAACTCTCTAAAATGATCTATACCATAACTGATAAGGAACTGAAACTAAATATTTATTTTTTCCTCAGAGGATCTTTTTTTTTTTTTAATAAACTTGTTGGAAAAGAACACATTGCAAATGCATTGCATGGCTGGGAGTGTAGCTCAGTGGAACAGCATTTGCCTAGCATGCACAAGGCTCTGGGTTCCATCCCCAGCAAAGAAGGAGAAGGAGAAGAAGAATGTGGAAACAAAGAATTTTAAAATGTCTATACTTTTCAAGGAATGTTTATATCAAGGTAAATCTAGAGAATCATAAAGAATAAGAAAACTATGGAGATATTTTCAAAAAAACAGTCTCAAGAGACTTGAAAAGTGATAACTAATAGAGAAAAGTTGAGTTTCATCTTCTCTAAAAGAATACCCAATAATTACTTTCAGAGTGAGAAAAAAAATGAGGTCTGAAAATCATTAAAACAAGTGAAAGATAAATAAACCGAAAGATAGTTTAAAATCAAGTTACCAAAGCAGTTTTCCCAAGAGTCCAAACTAAATTTCTAAAGCCAGTCAAAAGTACACCACTGTGTAAGTAAAGGTTGACTTACAGAACTCAAGTCTAATTTCTTGGAAGCCAACAATAATGACAAAAGTTCTATTTCCAGCCAAACTATAGCACTCAAATATACAAAGCAAACACACATTCACATACACATATAATATTATATATAATTTCAGGAATTCACAGACTACCCACCTCTCAGTCCTTTAAAAGTTAAACACAATGCCTACCCCACCACCAAGACCCATGACTCACTCTCCCACTTCATTCCCTCAAATATGGTGTAAAATTTTTGGGCCTGAGTTCCAGGCTTAGCTTTCTCGTGAACTATCTACATGGCCTTTGAAAAGGAAAAGTTTCAAATAACCCAATCAATAAATGGGCAAAGGAACTGAACAAGCACTTCACAGAATATGTGAAAAATACTTAACATCTCTAGCAATTAGAGAAATGCATATTAAAACTACACTGAGATTTCATCTCACTCCAGTCAGAATGGCAATTATCAAGAAGACAAGTTATAATAAGTGCTGGCAAGGATGTGGGGAAAAGCCACACTCATATACTGCTGGTGGGACTGAAAATTGGTTCAGCCACTATGGAAAGCAGTATGGAGATTCCTCAAAAAACTTAGAATGCAACCACCATTTGACTCAGTTATCCCAATCCTCAGTGTGTATCCAAAGGACTTCAAATCAGCACACTACAGTGACACAGCCCCATCAATATTTATAACAGCTCAATTCACAATAGTTAAACTGTGGAACCAACCTAGGTGCCCTTCAACAGATGAATAGATAAAGAAAATGTGAAATATATGTATATATATATATATATATATATATATATATATATATACACACACACACACACACATATATATATATACACACACACACACACCATGGAATATCACTCAGCCATGAAGAGAATGAAATTATGGCATTTGCCAGTAAATGGATGGAACTAAAGACTATCATACTAAGTGAAATAAGCCAATCCCCCAAAAAATCAAAAGCCAAATGATCTCTCTGATATTTAAATGCTAACTCACAATCAAGGGTCAGGGGTAGGAAAAATAGAAGTACTTTGGATTAGACAAAGGGGAATGAAAGGAAGGGAGGGAGAATGGGAGGAGGAGAGACAGTAGATTACTTTCCTATGTTCATATATGAATACACAACCACTGTAACTCCACATCATGCACAACCAGAAGAAAGGGAAGTTGTATCCCATATATGTATAATAGGTCAAAATACATTATACTGCCATGTGTTAAAAAAAGAAAAAAAGAAAAGGGAAAGTTTCTAAATAACAATTTATTTCATTTGACAAATAAAAAATTAAATTGGATAAGTTATTAATTCTTTTAGGTTCAAAAATATGCTTCTTTCATTTCCATACCAAGAAACAAGTAATGTCTTCCAAAGATCAAAGCAGAATTTCTTATGTGCAGAGCAATGATTGAAGATATGTCAAGGAGTCACTTTTCCACCCACCATGAAAAGATGGGATCTTTGCTGCTATCAACAGCAGGCACACTGTTTTCACAGCAGGCTGGCAATCTTGCCAGAGACAAAAATGCCAAAGAGCTCCCTCCAGTGGACTACTTTTATTTTGTGCATTGAAAATTATTAATTTAATCCTAACATTTTATTCATGTAGTCTTTGCTGGAAAGCCTGTTAGAGATGATCTCATTCAAATACCACATTTTTCACAGAGAAACAAAGATCCAAGCAACAAAAGTAACTTATTAAAGTCTCACAGCTAGGACTGGGGCTGGGACTCAGCGGTAGAGTGGAAGGAAGGAAGGAAGGAAGGAAGGAAG
>NW_025999924.1:2593795-2608200 GCF_001458135.2 Marmota marmota marmota | reverse complement strand
ATATATATTTTTTTTTAGCAGATATAGAGGAAAGACACAGGAGTCATGACTGGATGACTCAAAAACAAAACCATTTCTCATTTCCAGTCCCTATCAGTAAAGGTTCTCAAAGTAAAATGGCTTTATGCAAAGATCGAATCCAAGGTGTTCTTAGTAAAACATGGTCTCAGGGTAGTCACAAGCTTGTGGGTCTAAGACTTTTGTTAAAACCTCACCTCAGAAAGACTGAAGGCAGTACCTCACAGGCTATTTCACTTAAAATAATATTGCTTCGTAAAAGGAAGACTTTATTTTTCTACTCTCCTCTGGTTTATTTCCCTACTCCTCTCTCATTTAACACAGAATACTTCTGTGATCAGAGGTGTGTAAAATTCTGCAGTGGTTACCAACAGTCTCCTATAATTCAATCAAATCCTGACACTATCTCCTTGAAGACTGTGTCATATCCTATAGATTAAAGACTCAATCACACAAGACTGCCCCCTACTTCAGATGTCAGTTGAAAGTCCCAGGCTATCAGCTGTACCTCTGATCAACCAGCCATAAATTAGGGCCTCTACTACCACCAACTATCACCCCCCACACCGGGTTCAATAATTTGCTATGACAGCTCAAAGGACTCAGGGGAACACTTTATATATGTTTACCCATTTATTATAAAGAACTCAGATGAAAAGTCAGAGCAGAGTTGGTTAGGATGAGGTCTCAGGGGTGAAAAGCTTCCAGACCCTCTCCAGGTGCACCCCTCTCCCAGCACTGCCTGGTGCTGCTGCAGCTTTAGCAACGCAGAAGCTCAATCTCACTGTTCAATCATTTTTATGGAGCTTGCTCTCCAAACCCTTTACCCCATTCTACAAGGGATTGATGGGTGGGGCTGAAAGTTCCAACTCTAATCCTCTAATCACAGGGTTTTTCTTAAGACTAGCCCCATTCTGAAGCTATCTAGGGACATTACCCTAAGTAACCTCACTGACTTAACTCGGATGCTCATTATGAGTAACAGTATACTCCTATCACACAGGAAATTCCAGGGGTTCTAGGACATCTAAGACAGGAAATGAAGAGAAAGATCAAATATATTTCATACCACAGGTTTCTAAGAATCTTAAGGGTATTATACCATAGTTGACTTTCTAGTAGCCGAAAACAGAAGAGATCTGTGTGATTTTATCGAGTAGAGCAAACCACAATAAAATTCAAAATTTTTTTTTGATTTTTTATTAGTTGCTCAAAACATTACAATGATCTTGACATATCATACATTTGATTCAAATGGGGTACGTGACCTGATTTTTCCACGTGTACAGATTGCAGGATCACATTGGTTATACAGCCACATTTATACATAGGGCCATACTAGTGTCTATTGTATTGTGCTGCCCTTCCTATCCCCTCCTCCCCTCCCCTCCCCTCCCATCACCTTTCTACCCAATCTACTGTGACACGTTTCTTTCTCTTTTTTCTTCCCCCTCACACCATCTTATATATTATTTTGCATAACAATGAGGGTCTCCTACCATCTTCCATGCAATTCCCCTTCTCTCTCCCATTCCCACACACCTCTCATCCCTATTTAATGGTAATCTTCTTCTCATGCTCTTCCTCCCTGCTCTGTTTTGAGTCGCCCCGCCTTATATCAAAGAAGACATTCTGCATTTGTTTTTTAGGGATTGGCTAGCTTCACTTAGCATAATCTGCTCTAATGCCATCCATTTCCCTGCAAATGCCATGATTTTGTTATTTTTTACTGCTGAGTAATATTCCATTGTGTATAAATGCCACATTTTTTTTATCCATTCATCTATTGAAGGGCATCTGGGTTGGTTCCACAGTCAAGCTATTGTGAATTGTGCTGCTATGAACATTGATATAGCTGTGTCCCTGTTGTATGCTCTTTTTAGGTCTTTTGGGTATAGTCCAAGAAGGGGAATAGCTGGGTCAAATGGTGGTTCCATTCCCAACTTTCCAAGGAATCTCCATACTGCTTTCCAAATTGGCTGAACCAATTTGCAGTCCCACCAGCAATGTACAACTGTACCCTTTTCCCCACATCCTCGCCAGCACTTATTATTGTTTGACTTAATAATGGCTGCCATTCTTATTGGAGTGAGATGGTATCTTAGAGTGGTTTTAATTTGCATTTCTCTGATTGCTAGAGACGGTGAGCATTTTTTCATGTATTTATTGATTGATTGTATATCCTCCTCTGAGAAGTGTCTGTTCAGATCCTTGGCCCATTTGTTGATTGGGTTATTTGTTTTCTTGTTGTTTAATTTTTTGAGTTCTTTGTATATTCTGGAGATTAGAGCTCTATCTGAAGTGTGAGGGGTAAATATTTGTTCCCAGGATATAGGCTCCCTATTTACCTCTCTTATTGTTTCTCTTGCTGAGAAAAAACTTTTTAGTTTGAATATGTCCCATTTGTTGATTCTTGATTTTAACTCTTGTGCTATAGGTGTCCTATTAAGGAATTTGGAGCCCAACCCCACGAGATGGAGATTAGGGCCAATTTTTTCTTCTATTAAACACAGAGTTTCTGGTTTGATTCCTAGCTCCTTGATCCATTGTGAGTTAACTTTTGTGCAAGGTGAGAGAAAGGGATTCAATTTCATTTTGTTGCATATGGATTTCCAGTTCTCCCAGCACCATTTGTTGAAGATGCTATCCTTTCTCCATTGCATGCTTTTAAGCACCTTTGTCTAATATAAGGTAGTTGAAATTTTGTGGATTGGTCTCTGTGTCCACTATTCTGTACCATTGGTCTACCTGCCTGTTTTGGTACCAGTACCATGCTGTTTTTGTTACTATTGCTCTCTAGTATAGTTTAAAATCTGGTATTACTATACCACCAGTTTCACTCTTCCTGTTTAGAATTGCTTTTGCTATTCTGGGTCTTTTATTTTTCCAGATGAATTCCATGATTGCTTTTTCTATTTCTGCAAGGAATGCCGTTGGGATTTTGATTGGCATTGCATTAAACCTATAGAGTGCTTTTGGTAATATGGCCATTTTAATGATATTAGTTCTGCCTATCCATGAACAAGGTATATCTTTCCACCTTCTAAGACATTCTTCTATTTCTCTTTAGGGTTCTGTAGTTTTCATTGTATAGTTCTTTCACCTCTTTTGTTAGGTTGATTCCCAAGTATTTATTTTTTTGAGGATATTGAGAATGGGGTGGTTGTTCTCATTACCATTTCAGAGGATTTGTCACTGATATACAGGAATGCCTTTGATTTATGTGTGTTGATTTTATATCCTGCCACTTTGCTGAATTCATTTACTAGCTCTAGAAGTTTCTTGGTAGAACCTTTTGGGTCTTCTAGGTATAGGATCATGTCACCTGCAAATAGTGATAATTTAAGTTCTTCTTTTCCTATCTTTATGCCTTTAATCTATTTCGTCTGTCTAATTGCTCTGGCCAGTGTTTCGAGAACTATGTTGAACAGAAGTGGTGAGAGAGGGCATCCCTGTCTTGTTCCAGATTTTAGGGGAATGCCTTCAATTTTTCTCTGTTCAGAATGATGCTAGCCTGAGGCTTATCATAGATAGCTTTTACAATGTTGAGGTATTTTCCTGTTATCCCTAGTTTTTCTAGTGTTTTGAACATAAAGGGATGCTGTACTTTGTCGAATGCTTTTTCCGCATCTATCGAGATGATCATATGGTTCTTATCTTTAAGTCTACTGATGTGGTGAATAACATTTATTGATTTCCATATACTGAACCAGCCTTGCATCCCAGGGATGAATCCTACTTGATCATGATGCACAATCTTTTTGATATGTTTTTGTATCCGATTTGCCAGAATTTTATTGAGGATTTTTGCATCTATGTTCATTAGAGATATTGGTCTGTAGTTTTCTTTCTTTGAAGTGTCTTTGTCTGGTTTAGGACAAAATTATTTCTTTATAAAAATCTTCTGGAGGCCAGGTGTGGTGGCATACACCTGTAATCCCAGGAGCTTGGGAGGCTGAGGCAACAGGATCTCAATTTCAAAGCCCCAGCCTCAGCAAAAGTGAGGTGCTAAGCAACTCAGTGAGACCCTGTCTCTAAATAAAATACAAAATAGGCTGGAGATGTGGCTCAGTGGTCCAATGCCCCCGAGTTCAATCCCTGGTGCCAAAACACACACACAAAAAAAAATCTTTTTGCATGTGTGTGCTTGCTGGGAATTGAACCCTGAGCCTTGTGCCTGCTCAGCAAGAACTCTACCACAGAACTACATCCCCTGTGCTCAACATTTCAACATTCTTTTTTTAAAAAAAATATTTTTAGTTTGTAGATGTACACTTTATTTTATTTATTTATTTTTATGTGGTGCTGAGAATCAAACCCAGTGCCTCACATGTGCTAGGCACGAGCTCTACCACTGAACTACAGCCCCAGCCCCAATATTTCAACATTCTTAAGCCTAGCAGAATCACTATCCACTTCCAATGTTCAAACAGAAACTGAAAATCACAGCCACTTGGATATTTCAAAATGAAATGAGCAGCCAAAACACTTAAGCTTTTATAGCGGAAAATATCTGAGAAAACAATTCCAAAAGTCCAGAAGATAGAGCCAGGAATGCTACAGAGTCCCAGGGAATAGAATTTTGCCCTAATCAAGGAAGAGCAGACATGTATCCAACTGCATTTCAGAAGTGCTATGGGCCAGTGATCACTATATGTGATATCACAATGGTATGAAACTTAGGAGTCTTGTCAGAGGGGATGAATGTAGTTTGGAAATGAAAGGAATGCTGTGGGCAGAGGCAACAACAGATTTTATTTTCCAAGGATGGCCACAACCATATTCCCCATCAATATGCAACACTCCCCATCAACAGAAAGGGATTATTTCTGTATACCATCCCCACCACCCATGTGAGTGGGCCCTGTGATTGCTCTGACCAATAGAATACAACGGAAGTGATGCTGTGCAGATTCCAGGCATAGACCTTAACTGCATGGCAGTTTTCTCTTCTCACCTGTTGGAAATACTTGCTCTTAGGATACTCGTGCTTGAGACACAACCTCTTGGAAGCCAGCCACCATGTGAGCATAGAGACTACCCTAAGATTATCATGCAGCAAGAAGCATAACACATAGGGAGATACCCTACAGAATGAAACCACATGTAGAAAGAGGCCAGCAGCACAAAGGCACCAAATCTATTAGAAAAAGCCATTTTACAAGTAAATTTTCTACCTCAACTCCAGCATTTTGTGTATGAGAGAAAATGCTTGTTGAGCTCTCTCTTTTTTTTTTTTTGAGACAGAGAGAGAGAGAATTTTAATATTTATTTTTAGTTATTGGTGGACACAACATCTTTGCTTGTATGTGGTGCTGAGGATCGAACCTGGGCCGCACGCATGCCAGGCGAGCGCGCTACCGCTTAAGCCACATCCCCAGCCCCAATTGTTGAGCTCTTTCTAACTTCTTGACACAAAAACTATGTGTAAAATAAAATGGCTACTTTAAGTCACTAAAGTTTGGGGTATACTGTTTCTCAGCAATAGAAAACAAGAACAATCCCTAATTCATACCACATATAAAAATCATGATTTACCTGTGTCTCCCATTATGACCACTTGCTCTGACAATAAAAATTCTTATTAGTTTCTAAAAAAAAAAATAATGCATAAAACCATTAAATTTAGGGCACAACATAAGGAAATATCTCTCTGATCGACCTTGGATAATGAAGAGACTTTTTAAGATACTAAAATCATGCAGAATTTAAAAAAAATGATCCATTCGGTTAATAATTTGTTATTAAAACAAATTAATAAATTCTCTGTTCATCAAAATGCCATAAAGAAAGAAATGAGGGCTGGCAGTGTGGGGCAGTGGTAGAGTGTTTGCCTAGCATACACAAGGTCCTGGGTTCAATCCCCAATACCAGAGAGAGAGAGAGAATACGAATGAGAGAATGAGAGATCTTTGCAATCCATATGAAGAAAAAGGCAAAAATCTGAACCACACATTTCCAGATCTGGAGCCCGAAATGATGAGTAAACATATAAAATGATACTCAAGTAATGAAGGAAATTCAAAATAATTATCACAATGAGACAGCATTTCATGCATACCAGGCTGGCAAAAATTTAAGTCAGTCAATATCAAATATTTCTACTACTAGAATAAAATTTAGTATATCCACTGTGGAAAATGGTTTGTCTTTATCTAGTAAAGTTTAACATGTATATATCCTCTAAAGAGTTACCATTCCTAGGTAACTCTGGATATACTTAAGCAACACTTGAATGTTCAAAAGCAAACGTGTCCATAAATGTTCATTGTGGCATTGTTTATAACAGAAAAACCTAAAGCAACTTAAATCTCCTCCAACAGGAGAACAAATAAATTGACTGTGGTATGTTGATAGAATGGAATATAGCATAAGCGTGCAAATTCAATGAACTATAACCACACACATCAACATGGATAAATCTCAAAAAACATGAGAAACAAAAAGACAAATCAGAAGAATGCATGCTCTGATATATTTTATATAAAAGTTCAAAACAGAGAAAATACTTTAGAACAAGAACAATAAATTGTTTAAGGATGCAAGAATGAGTTTTAAGCAGTCAAAAGAATGGAATAATGAACACTGAAGCTGGGACACTGATGACCTCTCAAAAGATGATGCAAACTGTGGGTAAACAGGCATTTGCCTTATCTTTAATACATATACTGTTCAGACAAATTTTACATTCCTTATGAAAGCTATTTTTCAATAAAGTGAGAACATGAAAAAGAGCAGAGCTCCCTCTACTGGGCAACTTTTTTTTGGCTTAAAAATATTGTAAATTTAATCATAAATTTAGGATCATGTATTTCAGAATCATAAAGTCCTTTAGAAATCACATGTAACTCCACATTTGTACACCTAAGGAATTAAGATCACAAAAGTAATCAGCTGCAGCTAACCATCCAACAAAGCAACTCAGGTCTCCTAGCACCACCTCCTTTGCCAAATATTGTGAAGAAAAGCAACTAACAGCTGGGTAAGGTAGTAAACTCCTATAATCCCAGTGACTCAGGAGCTGAGGTGAGAGCATTCCCAGATCAAGGCCAGCCTCAGAAACTTAGATCCTGCCTGGATTAAAATAAAATTAAAAGGGCTAGAGATGTAGCTCAGTGGTAAAGCGCTCCTGGGTTCAATCCCCAGTACTAAAAAAAAAGAAAAGAAAAGAAACTAAAAAATAATCCAAACCAGAACTACTATCCTTTGTTGAATTTACTTGAAAAAATAGAATTTATTACTTAACCAATCAATAAAAATACTCCAGAGCATCGAAGCAACAACAACAAAAAACAGTTTATAAACCTTAATGAACTTGACTAATAAATGACAGATCTCATAATGACTTAAAATCTATGATATATGCTGAAACTATTCCTTGGCTATCAGCAGAAATTTGCAGCATCAACAGCTTTTGCCAACCTGTCTCTCTGCCTCTGTAAACTACAGTTTTGTACAAACAAAAAAAAAAAAGGTCAGATATTGATTATCATGGGGGCTGCAGTCTTCTGGAAACCCAGGTGTTAGGCATCCACAACAGTGTGATGGGCTTCCCTGTGCTGTATAAACCCACTTAACATACTTTTCAAATCCAGTGTGATATACAGGATCATATCACCTAAATACTGGGAAATGACTGCATTTCACAATACTGCTTGAAGGTGTATTAGGAAGATAAAGTGT
Organism: Marmota marmota marmota; assembly: GCF_001458135.2. Classification (NCBI taxonomy): domain Eukaryota; kingdom Metazoa; phylum Chordata; class Mammalia; order Rodentia; family Sciuridae; genus Marmota; species Marmota marmota. The sequence goes on along the minus strand of NW_025999924.1, from coordinate 2,600,499 downwards.
TGGAGGAAAGGAAAATGGGAGGTGAAGTTGGAAAAACAATTGCCAAAGTAAGGAAGACTTTGAGCGCAAAACTCAGAAATCTTCCCTGAATAACAATTCCACGATGAATAAAGATCAAATGAGGATTTTAAAGACAAGGAGATGTGAGCTGATCTGAAAACACTGTTGCTATACATTTTAAATAACTATTTAGAAAATAAATTCTACTTGCAACAGAAGAAAAATATATAAAACATCTAGAACTTCAGAAATGCAGATAATTTACAGGGAAAACTACAACCATTTATAGTTATATCAATAGTAACAAAAAACAAATTACTTACACCTAAATCTAATAAAACATGTTCAGGATTTACATATTTAAAACTACAAAATACTGCTGAGAGATTAAGCAACTCAATAAATAGAATGATATATCATGTTCATGATTTGGAAGACTTGAATTATAAAGATGTTAAATCTGCCCAACAAAAATGTCAAAGATGTTAATGCTAAAACAAATGAAAGATGTTAAGATATTAAATTTCCCAAAAACATGATCCTAGCAAATTTTATTCAAAATTCCAGTGGGAATTTTTATAGACATAAATGTTAATTCAAAAGTTAATATGAAAAAGCAAAAGAATGAGAATAACCAAAATAATTTTGAAGAAGAGCAAAGTTGGAAAACTCACACTACCTGATTTCAAGAAACATCATAGCCCTACAAAAATCAAGACAGCATTGTATGGAAGACAAGCTAGAGATAGAGAACAATGGAATAGTACATGATTAAGGCAGGGGACTATCTGTGGTGCTGTGTTCCCCTAGGAAGAATATAATGTCCTGAAAACCAAAGGGTAAAAGCAGAATTGGCCCTATTTACCTTTCCTCCCAATGACTCCCTAGGGGACTAGAGCATCCCCTCTACACAACCAGAGTTGCTCTGCTGTTAGTTTTCCTGTCCCCAAAAGGGGTATAAGGCGAGGACCCTCTGGAATCCTTATGACAAGGAAACAGCAAGTAGGAAGAGGAATAACCATCATGGCAGGGATAACTGATCAGCACAACTGAGGGCTGAGATTACATAATGGGGGCAAGGAGGAATACCTGTGGCATCCAGGATGTCTACAAGGCTTCTCTTGGCACTTCTTTGTCCCACTGTAACTGCAAGTAGGCCAGTGCAGCAATATTAGTCTGAGAGGTCCATGGTTATCAAGGGTCCAGACCCTAGCAACATACTTCTGGGTCACTGTACCATGAAAAGAACCCAAACCCATTAAGGTTATGGTTGAGACTTCAGGAACTCACAAAGGAGAGAGGAGGGAGGGGATGAACACCAGCTGCAGCCAGGAGACCAGATCAGTGACAGGGACTGTAGTCATCTTCCTAGCAATTTTCCCTTAGAAAGACCCACAAACATATGGAGAAGTGTGTGCAGCACAAAAAACAGGCTGTGCTGGCCACAGAGATGAAGACTCATCTTTCCCTTAAGAGGTCAAAAGCTCCCAACTGTTGTCCCTCTTCCATTCCCCCAGATTGCTTCCAGTCCTTGAAGGAGAACAGCAGAGTAATGGAGTTAGGCTATTCCTACCAGAAGACACAGGACTCCTCCAGCAGGAACTTGTGCTTGGGGACTCCAGATCATCCTGGTTAACAATTTCTTAGAACTGCACACTGTGGTCCTGGGTTCCTCCTACCCAATTCGTCTTTCCTCCCTTTGCTTTCACTGAGGTCAGACATGAATCACAGTCCAAAGTCTCACTCCATCGGATTGTTCCTTTTTCATGTATCCTTCCTAGTGCTCTCATACACCTAGCATTAAACTCCTTGCACATCTAGTCCCATCTTGACATCTCCTTCTCTACTCATAAGAATTAAAATATCAGAATTGTCTATTAATTTTCACTCATCCATGTGCAATGACTTCAGATCAATGCAAGTAATGTAAGTGCCTCCTATGTATCAGACACTACTAGGTAACAGAGAGATCAAAATTAATAACAGTCTTTGCCCTCAAAAACTTAAAGTACAGCAGCTATAGCCTACAGGCCAAATCCCATCACCTGCTTTATTAAATAAAGTTTACTAGAACACAGCCATGCCCATTCATTACATATTGCCTATGACTGCTCTCACGGTACAACTGTAGAGGTAGGTAGTTCCAATAGAGGATGTGTGTCCCATGGATACCATCCGCACTCTTTTCACTGACCCTGGTCTAGTGGAAGGACATACGACAATACTTACTTGCATGCTGTACAGGCTCCACCAGGCAAGGCGAATGTCTAGCTTAGTCTCACTGTATCTCCAACAACTGTCATGTTCAATTTGAACTTTACAATTTTCTCTTGCAAAAGGATTTGTAAATATCTATGTCTCATTCAGTATTGTCTAAAGGCAGATGTTTCAGCATTCTTCTGTGTAGATGAGGTCACAGGGTTCTGAGAGTGTAATAAATTTGCTTAAGATCACTTGGGTAGTAGTAGATAGCTGAAAACTGGAATTAGAACCCAGGCCTGCCTCATTCCAAACACTGTTGGTTACAGTACTTCCATTAATGAGCTCACATACTGAACTACAGCTCATGTGATGTAAGAAGGAATGAGCTGTCAAAACTGAAGAATGGAGATGGGGTGATTACTGTTTATTTCTTACACAAGTTAAGAAAGGGAAAGAACCTCACTGATTAACCTTTAACTTCCTTCTAAATGAATAACAGGCATTATGGTGAGTATTGGACAGAAATAAAAAGTAAATTCTTCCATAGCTTTATCTCAACACTCCCCATGTAATGACTTCCAACTATTAGATTCATTCCACTGTGAACACAGTGATTAGTGCTCCCTTCTTCACCTGGCAAACAGGTGATCAAGACCCATAACTCAGGCATCAAACTACTGTCTGACTGATGGCAGAGCTCATCTCTCACCCTCCCGTAGCACTAAAGTCACATGTAGGGCAGGATCATGATGGCTGTACTTAGGATCCCTCACCGAAATTTCGGTTATGTACTGAAGTTTCAGTGTATGTACTGATTCAGTATATGTACTCCATCCAGGTCATAAATATTTGCTGGTGAGCATGTGTTCTTGTCTGGCCTACACATAAAAAAGGCATATAGAAAGATTCTGGGGACATAATGGCTGGAGGATGCTGCCACCTCCAAATAAGGCATGTCTACTATCCCAATTGTGCCTCACATCTTCTTCCACCTGCCAGGATCCTGCATCTGTTTCCCAGAGTCTGACCCTAAGGCTGACAAGTGAGATGGTCAGCAGGATTCTACACAAGTGTGAGATGCCTCAACCCTGGCAGCTGGGAATACCTATGATCACCGAGCAGCATGGAGTACTCAGTTGCCATGGTCCTATAACATGGACATCTGCGGAGAGTTGGAATATGGTAGATGGGTTCCCTGGGAGTATACAGAAGTCCTTATTAAGTAGTTAGCTCCACCTATGAGATAATGCCACTCAGAAGACAATGGGAAAAGGGCTGGATTTTTCTGATTGCCCTGTGATGAACAAGGATCCAACAGGGAGGACTATGAATGGAGTGGTGGAGCCAGGCACAGGCCCATAGCCAAGGAGAAAGGCAGTGGTAGTACTGACAAGAAAGAGAAATGGCCTGAGGAGACACACATGTGGCTTCTGGGGCCATGGGATGGATGCTGCTTACAGCTCTAAGAGCAGAAACTGATGCAGCTTTTACAAGAAACTGCCAAGATGAGGGATTTGCAAGATAAGAAAGAGGCCTTGGAAACCCAACTACAGTCACTGTAGGAGGATCTCCATATCACCTGGGGAGTGATATTGGCCAAATTTTATTGTTCTATTGTGGACATATACAACAAATCCCTTCATTATGTACAACTATAATGTACCAATTTTAAAAACGTGAAAAAAAAAATTACCCCTCAGCTTCCCTGTAGTACTAATGGAATCAGAAGTTGAGGAGGAAGGGGATTAGTACCTGCAAGCCCAGCCAGTGGTAACACAGAAACTGAAACCACAGCAGTCAATCGCTCCAGTGGGCAGCAGTGCCAGCCCTGGTAACAAAGTTCACCAAGTCCCACCTACCCAGCCAAGTTAGTGGACTTGGGTAAATAATTTAGACAGAAGCCAGGGAAGCCATGGCTACTTTGCTCTTCTGCCCATGAGATTTAGGAGTAGATGATATTATATGTAGTACCCTAAAAATGGAGAGGTTAGCACCCCTCTTTACAGCAGAGGTGATAAAACAGTCACTGCCATGGAGACATTTAAAGGAACCAAAAGAGACCAGGTGTGCCAGGAGCCAGTAGGAACAAGAGACTTCAGGAGATGCTAGAGCCTACTACTTATGTAACAAGCCCATACCTTGGAGATAAAGCAACTACACGGTCCAATGTTTGGTATACTGATGGATCTAGCCACAGACTACTGCCTGTATGATGGTGGTGGCTGATAAGCCAGAGAGGCACTGTTTTGTTTGATACCAGTACAGGACAAAATAGCCAATGAGCTGAAGTACATATTGTCTGGATGATGATAGTAAATGAAATATTCCCCAAAGCGATACTTACAGCTAGCTATGCTGTGTGTCAAGGGCAAGTTCTGTGGCAAGAGCTCTGGGAGCTAGGCCACCAGGAACAGGTGACTATATGGCATGTTACTGGCCACGCACTGCTGACTAGCTCAGGGAACAATGAAGCAAATGCTTTGGCTAGGGTGCGGTGGTTAGAATGGGGACCTTCCGCCAACCTGGTAGCTTAGTTGCACAGCTGCCTACAGCATGCAGATGTGAAAAACATTTGGAATGTAGTCAAACAATGGAGTCTGCCTTTAACACGGAATGCTCTGGTGGATGCCTGCCAAGCATGTGTGATAAGTACTCAGGAGTATCCACACCCTCGATGCCTTGGAGCCATGGATGCTCAGGTAAAGCATGGACATGTCGCCTCGACAGGATGACAGGTTGACTACATTGGCCCTTTACAGAAGTAGGAGCAGGCCAGGCTTGCCTTCACAGTAGATGATCCAGCCACAGGCTGGTTTGCCTGGCCTAGTGGCCAACCTAATCAGCAGACTACAATTCATACCCTCACAGTATTAACGGCCTTGTACGATCAGCCCATAGAGAGTGATCAGGTACCCAGCCATGGGCAACTCAGTTACAGATTTAATGGAAGCTACACATCCAATACCACCCATAGGCTGCAAACATGATAGAGAGATATAAAGGCCTACTTAAGCAACCCACCTTCCATGAAGGAGTGGGCACAGCATCTGTAGGTAATTGTGCAGATTCTGAATGAATGTCCCCTATGAGGGGGACCAACTCTATAGAGGCTTTGCTAAACTACACGGCAGCCCCAGGTAACAACAAAGGAAGTTGTACTTAAGCCTGGGTTTGGGCAACAAGGGAATTTCCTTTTGCCTGTTCCCACTCGATCGAATCAGAGACAAACTGTGGATTGGACATAGTCTTGGAGAATAAAGGCCCCCTACCTCCATTGGGTAGTCCTGCTAGCCCCTTGGGGGAAAGATTTGGAGTGTGATCTCCTTCTGACAACATGGGTAACTAGTGAGTGGTCTCCACAGTACATGTTACTTGGCCAGGTCCTGCAGATAGGACACAGATTTTAAAGGGCACTTTTGTTCTTTTCCTTTGGCCAATTATGAGTTTCCTGGTGTGGGTGCACATAGAGTCTGCTGATGTCCAGGACTAAGTGTGGTATCACAGCCCAGAGAAACAGCCACAGGCAGCCACTGTGCTTTCCTGGGACTCAAAGCTGGCATGCATTCTCTCAGATGGACGTGATTTACCTGTGTTAATGACTATAACTGCTTTGTCCTTTCATCCAAACGTGTGTCCTTGCCAACACCATTGTGGACTGAATGCACACCTATGCCAGAATAGCACACACATCTGCCTGCTGGATATGCACTTTAGAGCCTATGAGTTCTGCTTCTGGACAGCCCTGAAAAGTTCAGACCACATCCCTGGACAATTACACATGGCTGGAAAAAACTTTTGCTACTACTTCAACATGGGATGAAACTAAGGCAGCCACTGTGAGGAAAGCTGGGCACTACTCAATATCTCTTGCTCATGGTTGCAAGAGACAGAATGGCCTGACTCCTAGCTGAAACTATAGACCTAGGAGGTCCAGTGCCCCAGGGTTTGGAGAAAATGGAAGGTAGAGACCTGTGGGTTGGATCCCCAGATTCACTTGTCAGAACATCCAACTGGATATCAGTAGAATAAGTATGATTGTTTTTCCAGTGCCCCCTGGTACTCCTAGGTGACCATACCTCCCATGGAATTGGACAGGATGTTGCACCTGGGATTGCGCATACTTTTTGGCAACCGTATATCAAAACTTGCCCCAGAGGCCTGCTAATTAGGACACTGGACAAACCTACTATCATGTAAACATGATAGAGATATAAAGGCGTACTTAAGCAAGGACTTAAGCTGCTGCCATCTCCAGACACCCTGGTGGTATTATCATTTGGCTTTGTTTTTCTCACAGGGGGCATCCTTGGTGACTGAGATATAGATAGTTACCTCATCTGAGCATATAGCCAAGCACTAAATCACACAAAGTAGGCTCTATCCCTAATAACTGAAGAAGTATATCAGATATGTACGGTTGTATTGCAGAATCACATGGCACTTGGTTTGTTAATAGCAGCTCAGGGAATGGCATATGCCATGCTTGGTACTGAAAGTTATAT
>NW_025999924.1:2584771-2589998 GCF_001458135.2 Marmota marmota marmota | reverse complement strand
TATATATATATATATATATATATATATATATATATATATATATATATTCCAGACCACCAAAAGAATATTAGTATGGCTTTATCACATTACTTCTGAAGTTGCAGCCATACAAAAGTCAACTGGTAATCCTTTTCAGGAATGGTGGGCTAGTCTAGGCACCACCTAGAAATGACTTTTAGTAATCCTGTATGGTAAAGCTTATTTTCTGCTTGTATGTTGTTGCAGCTTCTATGGGTATTATGGCCTGTGGATGCAGGACTCTGCCTTCCCCACTAAGGGATCATTGCAGAAGACCTCAAAACATATAGATTGTACGGTGAGTAACTCTAAAGGACAGGCCCAAGATGGTGACCACTAGGCCCCCTCGCCAAGGATTCTGGCAGGCATTTTGTTAGTATTAGCCAAGGTCATGAACACCCTGATTCAGCATGTGTACTCCAAGTCATAAACATTTTCCTGTGAGCATGCGCTCACTTATGTAACTGTTGGCAATGTGCCTTCCTTGTCTGGCCTGCACATAAAAAAGGCCTATGAAAGGAATTAGGGGGCCAGGTGTTGGCTGCCACCTCCAAATAAAGAATGTCAACTATCCCAACTTGTCCCTTGCATCTTCCATCTGCCAGGATCCAGAATCTGTTTTCAGGGTCTGAGTCAGCCTGACACACATCCTAGTACAGGCTTTAGATGATAATTTATCTATTTTTCAGACAAAACAGAAGATGGGATCATAAATCTGAAGTGTTTAGCATTAAGTCTGGCCTAGAGTGTGTACTCTATAATGCATGAGAATGGAAGAGAAGGAAGCAGAGGATGGGGGAAATGCAGCACATGTGAGGATCTAATTAACAGAAACCTAAAACCACAAAATACCTCTAACAAAACAGCTCAGAACATTAAGTGTTAATCTAGCAATTGGTGAAATGCTGACTAGACATTAACCCCATAAAATGCTAAAGAGTGTGCTTCCAGAGGCCCACATGAACATTGGCCTCTCCCATTCCTAGTCTCTTAGCTTGTCAACTCCACATATTCAGAGAGAATGACATGCCTCACTTTTAAGCAACTTTTATAAACCTTGTCTTACAACCTGTAACTTAAGGTAAGTTCCCACACTTTTCAGCAAGTGTTAGATTAAAATTAACTGAGAGGGGCTGGGGCTGTGCCTTGATGGTAGAGTGCTTGCCTAGCATGTGTGAGGCCCTGGGTTCCATCCTCAGCACCACATAAAAATAAATAAATAAAATAGAGGTATTGTGTCCAGTTACAATTAAAAAATATTCTTTTTAATTAACCGAGAAAAACTGATTAATACTTTTATGTCTTTATTAATTTGTTTCTAAGGCAAAAATATCTCAGAATTGCTCTTATTCAATCTACCTTCTCCAGCCAAAAGAGCTTTCTCTGCTGTTTAAACGAGAGCATTCTGTGAACCATGCTCCTTTGATATTTCTAGATTCCAGCTTCATTCTCTATTTTACTGAAGCTCATAGATAATAATAAAGTATGATGAATTCCTGAAAAAGAAAACTGGGTAAGGATCAAAGAAAAAAGAGACTTTCAGGGGCAAGTTGGATGACCAAATGGTTAAAACAAATAAATAGGAAGGAAAGGGATAAAGAAACCTGAGAGAGAACATGCAATGCAGGAACTATGATCACAAATGAAGGGCCAAGATAGAACAACAAATGAGAGGTTAAATTAGCATGAGCTAATTGCTAAAACACCTTAAAATGGACGATACAGAAGTATTCCAATAATCGAGGGTTACTTTTTTTGATTCAAGACAGTACGTTTCAATATCCTGTAGACACACCTACTTATACACTGGCATCTTTTGCATCTGATGGCAGTGGAATCAGTTTAACAGCTTAATAAATAACTTTCAGTACAGGGTCCAAGTATAAATGGCCTACCCATTCTTGGCCCCTGAGCCTCTGGGCCTACAAGGATTCTCTGTTTCTCTGACTGCAACAGGCCAGTCTGATTCATTGCTTTGCTTTCAGACAGTCCACATACATATAATAATGGCTGTACTACTTCCTAGACCCAAAAAGTTGCCCCAGTTTTGCTCATTCTACAGGCATCACTTATATCAATCTGAATTCTTAGTTGCAGTTGTAAGCAACAGAAACCAGTACTGGCTAATTTAACCAGGAAGGAATTTGAAGACATCAAGTAGGCCTGAAATCAATAGGAGAACTGGAGAACCCTAGATGAGAGAAGGAAAAAACATCTGAGAAAATGGGAGATGAGGAGGCCACGAAGCAGGAGCCACAAGTGAGTTCTGGTCCCTCCTAAAGCCAGTGTTGGCACCATGGACTTTGGAGACCTCTGCCTCTGTCCATTTCTGTCTTTGCCCCTGCAGGTATCACTTCTGCCACAAGAAATTCTAAACTGTGCCTTCTCTGTTGTACCTCATTCAAGAATCCAAGTCCTAGATAGGAGCATACACATAGCCAAGGGCAGGGCATGTGCTTGCACCCTCATTGCTAAGGGTAGGAAGAGGGAGTGTTCAGTCACCTGGGACCCACTGTGGGGCATGGGGGACCTGCCTCCCCACAAAGCCCACACACATAGGGATTCCCACAAAATAGAAAAGGAATTGATATTCCATACAAGAAAAAAAAATGTTAAGTGTTAAATGATCCCTATATATTGTTTTTCCTCAGCATTCCACAGGTGCAAACTGGGCACTAATGTTTGACCCTTGAAGGAAGTGTAGGTACAGAGCAGCTCCAGAGACACTGAAGAGGAGCAAAGTTTTTACAAGAACACCCACTAAACACTAGAGATGTGTTTGAAGAACTGAAAGTTATTATGGGTTATTAGTTAGCTTGAAAAAAGACTAGAGAGACATGTCAGGCTCAGTAAAGAAATGCTAAACATTAATAACGATTCTAAATGAACATAGCAATTCCATGTTAATGAACACCACATTAAAAATTGTTTTTAAAAAGTCAGACTTCAAACAAAGGTCAAAGACTACACACAGAGCAGTTACAGTCTAGTCTGCAATCAGGCTAGAAGATGCAGGTCCTTCCTTCTGCATAGGCATTCTTGTCCGCCCACACCACCCTCACCAGTCACGCTGAAACCTCACCAGTCCCTCTCTACCTTATGAGTGGAACTATTAACTATTCTACGACACAGACTACATCTCTGCTCAAAACACTAGCCTTAGCTGCTTTCTTTTAAAATCAAAATCTACTCCATAGCCAAAATTTAAGAAACTGAACAAAATTTATCCCTATGCCTTCCTGACTTGAGATTTCTGTTCTAAGCAGGTCCATCTCTACCCTCTTCTCCCAGCAAAGATTTCTGATGTGTTTCTAACTGAGAGCCTTGGCCTTGACATCCTTGTCACCTCAAACATTCTTTCCCTTCCAATCCCTTGTTATTATCCAGATCCTACCCCACTCTACAGGCCAGGCTGAAGTCTCCTCCTCCCCCAAACACTCCATCCACACTGGATCACCAGGCACAGTTCCTGAACTGGCCAGGCAGTCTAATATTATAGGGAATTGGTGGGGAATATGCCCCTTCCAGAACTTTTCAGGCTCCTAATTCTCTGGGGGGTTTTGTTTTGAGACAGGGTATTGTTGTGTTGCCCAAGCTAATGTCAAACTCATGGGTTCAAGTGATCTTCCTGCTGTGGCCTCTGAAGCAGCTGGGACTACAGGTATGCCACCATACCTGGCAGTCAGTGTCATGATTTTTTAGGAAACTATGTTAGACACTAATAATATTGGGTACCTGTAGGAAAAGGAACTGGGTGGCTGGGGGAGAGAGAGGGGAAGAAGCCTTTTCATTGTATATACTCTTTTGCACTTTGTAAATTTTGAACCATGAGAAAATAGTACCCTTACAAAAGATACAAAACTTAAAACTAAGACTGAGATAGAAAAAGTTAATGACTGGAAATACTATGCTGGCCAAACAAAACAGATGTGTCAATCCATGGGTTGCCAGGACGGCAAATCTAATTTACTGTTAAGGATTCTTTTAGGTAATTCATTAAATACTGCCTCGATTCTTCTATTTATCTTCTCTCAGTAGAGATTACAAAGTTAGGGAAAGAACAAATCATTCTGTATTTCCTTTGTAGTTCCTTCACTGCCTTGGGTCAGAAACACACAAAAGGTACTTAATATTTGCCATCACGAACATTTAAAACTAAGCTGAGCCCCATGAGACATGCATGAAATCCCTGTGGTTAGGGAGGCTGAGCCAGGAGGATCACTAAGCCAGCCTCAGCAATTTAGAGAGACCCTGAGTAACTTAGCAAGACCCAGTCTCAAAATTTTAAAAATAATTTTAAAGAGGGTTAATAACAAAAGTAATTTTAAAAAGGCTCAGTGGTTAAGCACCTCTGGGTCTAATCTCTGTTACCAAAAAAATTAAAAAAAATAAAAACTTTAGAACTAATGTGTGTCTTAAAGATCTAGGACATCAGCTGGGGATATAGCTCAGTGTAGAGATGATCACATCAGGCTCTAAGCTCAATCCCCAGCACTGAAAGGAAGAAGGAAGGAAGGAAGGGAGGAAGGGAGGAAGGGAGGAAGGGAGGAAGGGAGGAAGGAAGGAAGGAAGGAAGGAAAAGATCTAGCTCAACTCTTTCATTTTATATTTGGGCAAACTGATGCCCAGGAAGGTAAGAACTTGTCCAGCTAACAACAGGATGGAGAAAGACAGATAAAGGGTGCCCAGGTATAATTGAATAGGATGTTCTATAGCACAGTAAGATAATAATGGGTGATAACAATATTTCAAAATAGCTAGCAGGAAGGATTTTAAATGTTTCCAAGAGAAAGAAATGATATATATCTGAGGTGATAAATGTGCCAATCATTCTGATCTGATCATGATACATTTATGGATGTGTTGAAATGTCACACTGTACCCAATGGATGAGTACAATTACTCTGTGCCCATTTAAAATAAAAATATAACTAAAAAGGGCTGGGGGTGTGTCCCAGTGGTAGAGTCTTGCTTAGCATCCCTGGATTCAATCTCCAGCACTCCAAAAGCAAAATAAAACAAACAAAAATATACTTAATTTTTAAAAAAAAAAGAAAAAAAAAGGATATGGACTGGGGATGTGGCTCAAGCGGTATTGGCATGCGTGCGGCCCGGGTTCGATCCTCAGCACCACATACAAACAAAGATGTTGTGTCCGCCAAAAACTGAAAAATAAATATTAAAAATTCTCTCTCTCCCTCCCCCCCTC
>NW_025999924.1:2581426-2584467 GCF_001458135.2 Marmota marmota marmota | reverse complement strand
TCTCCCTCTCCCTCTCCCTCTCTCAAAAAAAAAAAAAAGGATAGCATAGACACAAAATTGTTTTGGGCAAGTTTATTTGTGCTCTCTATAAAATGAATATTTCTAAAACTAGAAACAAACCAGATGTTAAAGTAAAGAAATATCTAGCAAAAAATCAACTGGTGTCAGTTTTTACCATTTTCTGAAGAAAAAGACAGAACCCACCAACCACAACTCCATGTCCCCTCCTCTCCCCAACCACCACCAAATTCAACTGACCAACTCAAGATTGAAAAATGTTCCTTCCTGCTCTCTTAAGACATGAAAATAACTCACTGTGTCTCTACCTGCCCTGCCTTCCCGCATTTTGTCTTAGAATTTCAGACATTTAAATCTGTTTCCTGAAGAACTGGTCATATAGCCAAGGCGCGTTGGTATTACTTTAGAGCCAACTATAATATCAACTGAACCAAGATGACTTGGTGTTAACACATGTTTTTCAGTGAAGTGTGCCTATGGTGCCTTTGTATGTATTAAAACAATGTTACATGTTGAAAAACAAGAATTCAGGACTTAATGGAATGAGAAAGAGCAAATAAAATATAAATCACACATTTTATACTTTCCTACTTAAAAAAAGATGTCCACTAGAGGGAGTAAGTGGTCCACTAAGACCTACAGCACAGTGATGAAAGAATTTCCCCAGGGCCACAGAAAAATGACTGAGGGGTCACATACCTCAAACAACTTGTATTCAGGTTTCTTTCACTATAGGTACAGAGACCTCAAATCTTTAGCTTATCCTACAGAAATTGGTCTTTTTCCCTTTTTGGGGGGGTGTGGGAGTCCTCATGATAATTTAACACATTTACACATTTGCGTCACCACCACCACAATCAGGAAACAGAATGGTTCCACTACTCCTCCCTGCTCTCACTTTATAGCATCTCACCCTTCCCCACCCAGTAGTACTCCTTTTTATAGAAGTACAATAATTACCCATTCAACCACTGAAGGACATTTAGGTTGTTTCCAATTGTTGGCAATTATTAATAAAACTGCCATAAAATATTCACTTACAAGTTTCCCTGTGGACATAAGTTTTCATTGATCTAAGGTAAATATCCAGGAGTAGGAGTACTGAGTCATATAATCTATGTATTTATTAATTTTAATAAGAACCTCTCAAACTGTTTTCCAAAGTGACCCAATCTAGACTTCTCCCCAGCAATGTATGGGATTTGCACTCAACATTGTAGTACTTTCATTTTAGCTATTCTAAATGTATATGTAATGGTATCTCATCATGGATTTAATTTGCACTTCCCAAAGGTTTACTATATTAAACATATTTTTGAGTGCTTATCTGCTATCTGTATACTTTCAAGTGTCTGTTCAAGCCTTTTGCTCATTTTTTCATTATTTATTTATTTATTTATTTTTGGTACCAGGATTGAACTCAGGGGTACCCTGGCCACTGAGCCACATACCCAACCCTATTTTGTATTTTATTTAGAAACAGGCTCTCTGAGTAACTTAGGGCCTCACCCTTGCTGAAGCTGGCTTTGAACTCTAGATTCTCCTGCCTTAACCTCCCTAACCCCTAAGATTACAGGCATGTGCACACCACACCTGGCTTTTGCTCATTTTTTAATTGGGTGGTTGCTTTACTACTGCTAAATTTATGCATTCTCTATATGTTCTCAGTACCAGTCCATTGTCACATGTGTGGTTTGCAAATGTTCTTCCCTGGCTGCAGTTTGTCTTCTCAACCTCTTAATAGTGTCTCACAGCAAAAGTTTTTCATTTTGATGAAGCCCAGTTTATCTTTTCTTTTCTGATTGGTGTTTTTGGTGTTATGTCTTAAGAATCCTTTGTCTAACTTCAGGACATAAAGATTTTCTTCTGTTTTTCTATAAGTGTTAGTTTTACATTTACATCTATGGCCCCCTCTGAATTATGAAGTTCTGATTCATAATTAATTTTTTTGCATATAGATGAATGAACATACAACTGTTCCAGAATAACTTGCTGAAAAGAGTAAGATTTTTCCATTACATTGCTTTTCACCTGTCAAACATCAATTGACCTTGGAATGGGGATTTAGCTCAGTGGCAGAGCACTTGCCTAGCACATGCAAGGCCCTGAGTTCAATCCTCAGCAACAAGAACTTTTTTTTAAAAAAAGTCATATTTGTATATGTCTATTTTCAGACTCTCTAATCTGCCCCATTAATCTAAAACTTTTCTTTTCTTTTTTGAGACAGGGTCTTTCTATGTTGCCCAGTTGGGCCTCCAAAATCTGGGTTCAACCAATCCTCCTTCCTCAGCCTCCCAAATAATTGTGACCACAGGCATGTACCACTGCACTGGGGTTATGAAAGTTTTTGAGCATCATATCAGTGCTCAAAATTTTTTAATGTGATGCTCAAAAAAAATTGGGGATTTGGGAGCAAGCACTTTGGATTTTAGATTTTCAGATTAGGGATATTCAATACATACTAACATACTATAGTCCTCACTTCTTTAACTAGATAATATGATTCCTCTGCTTTTGAAATTAAGACCTGTGACTATAACATTATTCCAAAAACCTGACAATAGCAAACTTTAGTTCAAAATTAAAATTAATATTTTAAAAATAGTCCACCAAAAAAGGACACCTAAGGAAAAGGTAATAGAGAAAAAGAGGGAGAACTAAAGTAAAAGAAAAAGAAATAGGAAAGTGAAAATAAAATCCATAAAGAACAGAAGGAACAAAAAAGGGGGGGATGGGATGGGACTCAGATACAGAGGCAGCAGAATAAAAGAAAAACGGTCATGCACAATAGACCTCAAACATCACAACCAAGTCAGTGAATTCCTGTCTAACAGTAGGACACCTTCTCAGTCACAGCTACCCACCACAGCTGGGATCAGTTCTGAGAGCAAGTCAAGGGCTGGCACAGGGTCCTGACAACCAAAACCATCCTGCAAAAGTTGTGCTTTTAGAGTGCTTTCCTTGCATGCATAAGGCCCTGGGTTCAATCCCCAGGGCAAAAAAAAAAAAAAAAAAAAAAAAAA
>NW_025999924.1:2493577-2580863 GCF_001458135.2 Marmota marmota marmota | reverse complement strand
GGTAGAGGATAGGAAAGGTAGCAGAATACAACAGTTACTAATAGGGCATTATGTAAAAATGTGGATGTGTAACCGATGTGATTCTGCAATCTGTATTTGGGGTAAAATTGGGAGTTCATAACCAACATGAATCTAATGCATGAAATATGATATGTCAAGAGCTTTGTAATGTTTTGAACAACCAATAAAAAAATAAACAAAAAATAAATAAATAAATAAAGTAGTCTTATCAGCAACAAAACCAGAACTCTTTCTAGTCATTGGAGTTGGTAGGAGGAGAGAAGTGAGTAAACAGCGCTGGGCACTTCTCTGCAACATCTCTTATTATGGACAGTCGGATAGCAGGAGCTTCCTTTCCTTTCTTTCAAAATTCATTCTTCCCTTCTATTTTTACATAACTCTTTGACCAAAAAAAAAAAAAAAAATCATGAATAACAAACTTAAATGCATTCACAAGACAAAGATGACACACATTTTAAGTCTATAAATAATTTTTGACTCATCCCAAAATAAAGGTTTTACTCATCAAGTTTTTTATAAAATTATCCAACACATATATATGTAATTTCTCTCTTTAAAGATACAATAATCAAGGGTTAGGAGTAGAGCTTAGTGATAGAGTACTTGCCTAGCATTGTAAAAGTTCTGGAGATCCCTAGCACTGGGTGGAGGATGCGGGGCAGGGGGTTGCAATCAGAGCATTAATATTTCATGTAGCGTTTTCGGAGTCCACAGACACAGAATACCTCCTTGCCCTTGCTTTATTTATATATGTATTTGGGTTGATTATATTTCCCTTACCTTCTTTATTTAATAAGAACTTCTTGAAGAAGACAGCTCAACATTTAATATGTATTACATAGTACTCAATGTATTACAGAAACTCTGTGAATATAAGCACATGCTGGCTACGCCAACTATCTCATTTGTTATCCTTTGTGTTGACTCATCATGAACTAATTAATTAATTGAGCCAACCTCAACTTGTGGAAGTGGAGATAGCCTGGATAAGACAAAAACACAGACTTCAGAGATTAACTCCAATTTAAACTGTGACTCTTCCATTACTAACTAGATGACTTTAGTCAAGTTAATAACTTTGACCTTATTAATTTCCTTTAAAATTAGGAAGTTATCACCTACATATAGGTGTTGAGGTAACTGACAAATTATGCAACAAGTCTAGAACAGAGATGCTCTGGAATGCTAGTTTCTTTCTTCCCAGCAAGAATTCCTCTCCACTGTCCTGCCCAGCATTCCCAATACTGGGCTCCTCTTCCACAAAACTTGACCTTTAGAAGTATGTTCCTGAATTTGGCCACCTCATTGACTCTCCATCTATCATCGAATCTCACCGGCCTCTAGCTCATAATCTCCTGCTCTGCTTTCATGATAAATTGGCACCAATACTCTTCACCTATGGAAAGTAGACGGACACACAGAAGGTAAGGCAATACAACACAGCTCTTCCTGGAACACTGGTACACAACTGAAATGGTCCTGAGCCCCAGTCATAGGAGCCTGCATGTGTGCGACAGCTGACTGCACACTCGTTAGCTCACTATCTATTCAAGGCAGGGTCACCTTCATAAATGATTTCCACATCTAAATAGACTTCATTCTAGATTAACCTAAAAAACTGGGAAAAGTAGTAGCTAAGTTACAGAATATTCACTTGGGAAAATAAAAAGCCACAATGAATTTCAGGTGGCAAATAATGAAAGAAAATACTGATCCCTTTATGACTCACAGTATTCTATTAGAGAAACTGGGGGAAAAATCATTACAGTTGGCTCTGAGCATCCATTGGTTCTGCATCCTCAGATTCAATAAACCATGCATCAAAATATGTAAGAAGCCAGGCACTGTGGTGCACACCTTTAATCCCAGCAACTCAGGAGGCTGAGGCAAGAGAATTACAATTGTATCCATAGATTTTTAGGGATCTGAAGAGAGGCCTAGAACCAATGCCCCAGGGATACATAGAGAGGACTGTATTTAATGAAGGAAAGTAATCTGTTTGGGGTACTCTATTTTTTTTAAAAGGAGGTACCTGATTAAGTGTCCATACTAAAATGAAACATTCTGGCAGTCAGTGCTGGTGGTCAGTTCCTAATATTCCTTCTTTACTCTCTCCTGAGGATTCACAAGTCTCAATAGGAGATATCCAATTTAAGGTCACAATGGGACAAATTGGGAGTCACTCATCCAGAGAATCTTTTAGAAGTGTTCTAGCTAAATCTTTATGGGGTATAAGCAATTAAGCGTTTCTCAAGAGAATAATCACTTAAGAATCCCCAATGAAGTATACCATATGGAACCAGGGCAAGAATTTTTATTGCCTGATGCTAATAAGCACTAAGATTCCAGAATAAGCTATTATCATTCAGAATTCTAATTAAAAGTTGGATCAGCAAAACCAGAAATGAAATAGCCACCAAATGGAGAGACAACTAAATACTCAGAGGACAACCCTGGTATGTGATGAAACTTTATAAGAAAGTTTGACTCAAAATGAACAGCAATGTCTGTTCTTGGCCCACCCTCATCCTCCTCTGCCTTGTTCAGAGGCTAATCCAAGAGGGAGACAAAGAAATGGTTCAGGTATTTAAAAAAAAAAAAAAAAAGCCAAGTTTTTTTCAGCTCAAAGCTACATGGCCCAGTGAAACATGCTCATTACATGTGTTGTAATGACATCCCTTTTCTCTGTTGGAATAAAAGAAAGCAAATAAGAGTCTGCCTCCTCCATTTTGTCCTTTCATTTCCTCTAAAGTTCTTAGTCCTTTGGCAAGCTTCTCTGCAGATAATTCAACAGTTCTCTTCTGGTCTTGTGTGACTTCATTCCTCATTAGTCTTCTCCCATAATGGAAGTCTACCCTTTCAATAATATAATAGTCTAGTGTGTTAGTCAGAAAGAAGTATAAGGAGGCCCCGGTCCCACCACCAGCAGACACCCGCCAGAGTTCCAGCTCCAGCACAGGACCGCCTCTTCAAACCAGCAGACCACTGCAGGAGCCCAGGCCCAGCCCAGATCCTCCCACACCAACCTGAGTGGGACCCAGGTTCACACTAGGCCCTGGTCCATCCCATCATCGCCAGAGCTCAGGCACAGCTCTGCCTGTTCAGGCCAATAGACCACCGCAAGAGCTTAGGCCTGGGCCAGATACACCCACACCGACATACACGGGACCCAGGCCCAGGGTAGGTCCAAATTCGCCACCACCCCCAAACCTGGGAGCCCAAACCTAACTCACTTCCATCTTGGGACACTGTAGACATCACCATAGCCTTCCCCCAAAACAGACAGGGCCTAGAAGCAACTACATCTCAGAGTAGGCATCCCAAAGACAGTATAAGGCCCACTCTTTCAACCCATCTCTTAAGACATTGCAGAGGGTCACCTCCACTATTATCTCAAGCTACCTTGGCTATAACTGCCATTACCTTTAGTTGCAGTAGCATACAATGAGGGACACCAGCAGGGTCTGGAAGCCCAACATCAAGGTGAGGTACAGACAATCTGCACAGGTTCTACAAAATATAGGGTAGAAACTGTAATATCTCAGATCCACACTGCAAGAAAGGAAGACACATAGACAACATAAAAAAACAAGGGAGGAGCGGGCTGGGGTTGTGGCTCAGAGGTAGAGTGCTTGCTAGCACATACAAGGCCCTGGGTTCGATCCTCAGTACCATATATGAATAAATAAATAGAATAAAGATACTGTGTTCAACTACAACTAAAGAAAATAAACATTAAAGGTGGGGGCTGGGGTTGTGGCTCAGTGGTAGAGCCTGGCACATGAGAGGCACTGGGTTTGATCCTCAGCACTATATAAAAATAAATAAATAAGATGAAGGTATTGTGTCCCTCTACAACCCCAAAATATTTTTTTAAAAAAGGGGGGTAGGAAAGTACCCCAAACAAACCAGAAAACTATAATAATAGAACCCATGGATAGTGAAGTTGAAGAAATGTCAGAGAAGGTGTTCGGAAGGTTCATAATTAAAATGATCTGTGAGTTAAAGAATGACCTAAATGAGCAAATTACAGGCAAAAATTGATCATTCCAACAAGAAGATAAGAGAGCAAATATAGGTAGCAAAAGATTACTTCAAGAAAGAGGTAGAAACTCTGAAAAAAAAAAAAACAGTCAGAAATCCTTGAAATGAAGAAAACAATAAACCAAATAAAAAACTCAATAGAAAGCATAACCAACAGACTAGATCACTTGGAAGATAGAACATCAGATAATGAAGACAAAGTATACAATCTGGAAAAAAAGGTTGGCCACAGTGTGAAAACACTAAGATACCATGAACAGAACATCCAAAAATTATGAGACAGCATCAAAAGACCAAATCTAAGAGTTATTGGGATAGAGGAAGACATAGAAATTCAAACCAAAGGAATGCACAATCTCTTCAATGAGATAATATCAGAAAATTTTCCAAGCATGAAGAAGAAATTGGAAAAACCAAATACAAGAGGCTTACAGGACACCAAATGTACAAAACTACAACAGATCTAAACAAAGGCACATTATAATGAAAGTGCCTAGCATACAGAATAAAAATAGAATCTTAAAAGCTGCAAGAGAGAGGAATTAGATCACATATGAGGGGAGACCAATTTGTATCTCAGCAGATTTTTCAACCCAGACCCTCAAAGCCAGGAGATCGTGGAACAACACATACCAAGCTCTGAAAGAAAATAGATGCCAACCAAGAATCTTATATCTAGCAAAATTATGCTTTAGATTTAATGATGAAATAAAAACCTTCCATGATAAACAAAAGAATTTACAACTAGAAAGCCTGCACTACAGAACATGCTTGGTAAAATATTCCATGAAGAGGAAATGAAAAACAATGATGAAAAACAGCAGAGGGGGGATTACACTAAAGGAAAGATAATCAAAGGAGAAACCAAGTCACGTTAATTTGTATCAAATTTTATCAAATCATGTCTCAATAATAACCCTGCATGTTAATGGCCTAAACTCATCAATCAAAAGACACAGACTAGCAGATTGGATTAAAAAAAAAAAGACCCAACAATATGCTGCCGCCAAGAGACTCATCTCATAGGAAAAGACATCCACAGACTGAAGATGAAAGGTTGGGAAAAACCATATCACTCACATGGACTGTGGAAGCAAGCAGGAGTCTCCATCCTCATATCAAATAAAGTAGATTTCAAGCTAAAGTTAATCAAAAGGGATAAAGAAGGACACTACATACAACTCAAGGGAAATATACACCAACAAGATATAACAATTATAAATATATATGCCTCAAGCAATGGAGCATCTACATTCATCAAACAAACACTTCTCAAGTTCAAGAGTCGAATAGACTACAACACAATAATTTTGGGTGACTTTAACATACCTCTTTCACCACTGGATAGATCTTTCAAACAAAAGCCGAACAAAGTAACTATAGAACTCAATAATACAATCAATAACTTAGACTTAACTGACATATATAGACTATTTCATTCTTCAACAAGCGAATACACTTTCTTCTCAGCAGCACATGGATCCTTCTCTAAAATAGACCATATACTATGCCACAAACAAACTCTTAGCAAATATAAAAAAGTAGAGATACTACCCTGCATTCTATCAGATCATAATGGAATGAAATTAGAAATCAATGATAAAACAAGAAATAAAAGCTACTCGAACATCTGGAGAGTAAATAATATGCTACTGAATGATCAATGGATTGCAGAAGACATCAAAGAGGAGATTAAAATTTATTAGAGGTAAATGAGAACAGAGATACAACATATTGAAATCTCTAGGACACTATGAAAAAGTTCTAAGAGGAAAGTTCAATGCATGGAGTTCATTCCTTAAAAAAGAAGAAAAACTCAACAAATAAATGACTTAACATTACATCTCAAAGCCCTAGAAAAAGAAAAACAAATCTATACCAAAAGCAGTAAAAAACAGAAAATGATTAAAATCAGAGCTGACATCAATGAAATTGAAACAAAAGAGCAATTGAAAAAATTGACAGAAAAAGTTGGTTCTTTGAAAAAATAAATAAAATTGACAGACCCTTAGCCATGCTAACGAAGACAAGGAAAAAGAAATCTCAAATTACTAACATACATGATGAAAAAGGAAATATCACAACAGACATTATGGAAATACAGAAGAGAGCTAGAAATTATTTTGAAAACTTGTACTCCAATAAAATAGAAAATATCAAAGGCATTGAAAAATTTCTAGAGTCATATGATTTGCCCACATTGAATCAGGATGATATACACAATTTAAACAGATCTACTTCAAGCGACGAAATAGAAGATGCCATCAGAAGCCTACCAACCAAGAAAAGCCCAGGACCGGATGGATGCACAGGCGAGTTCTACAAGACCTTTAAAGAAGAACTAATACCAATACTCTTCAATTTATTTCAGGAAATAGAAAAAGAGGGAGCACTTATAAACTCATTCTATGAGGCCAATATCATCCTGATTCCTAAACCAGGCAAAGACATATCAAAATAAAAAAAAATAAAAATAAAAAATCAGACCAATATCTCTAATGAACATAGATGCAAAACTTCTCAATAAAATTATGGCAAATCGAATACAAAAATATATCAAAAAGATAGTACACCACAATTAAGTGGGGTTCATTCCAGGGATGCAAGGTTGGTTCAATATACGGAAATCAATAAATGTAATTCATCACATCAATAGACTTAAAGAACCATATGATCATCTCAATAGATGCAGAAAAAGCATTTGACAAAATACAGCACCCCTTCATGATCAAAACACTAGAAAAACTAGGGATAATAGGAACATATCTCAACATTGTAAAAGCTATCTATGCTAAGTCCCAAGCCAACATCATTCTAATTGGTGAAAAATTGAAAACATTCCCTCTAAAAGCTGGAACAAGATAGGGATGCCCTCTTTCACCACTTCTATTTAACCGAGTTCTTGAAACACTGGGCAGAGCAATTAGACAGATAAAAGAAATTAAAGGGATATGGATAGGTAAAGAAGAACTCAAATTAGCACTATTTGCCGACTATATGATTCTATACCTAGAAGACCCAAAAAAAATTCCACCAGAAAACTTCTAGAACTAGTAAATTAATTCAGCAAAGTACCGGGATACAATATCAATACCCATAAATCAAAGGCATTTCTGTATATCGGTGACAAATTCTCTGAAAGGAAAACTCCATTTACAATAGCCTCAAAAAATAAAATACTTGGGAATCAATGAAAGAGGTGAAAGACCTCTACAATGAAAACTACAGAACACTAAAGAAAGAAATTAAAGAAGACCTTAGAAGATGGAAATATCTACCTTGTTCTTGGATAGGCAGAATTAATATTGTCAAAATGACCATACTACCAAAAGCACTAGACAGATTTAATGCAATTCTGATCAAAATCCCAATGAAACTCCACATAGAAATAGAAAAAGCAATCATGAAATTCATCTGAAAAAATAAGAGACCCAGAATAGCTAAAGCAATCCTTAGCAAGAAGAGTGAAGCAGATGGCATCACTCACTATACCAGACCTTAAACTATACTACAGATAAAGAGTAACAAAACCATCATGGTATTGGCAGCAAAATAGACTTGTAGAACAATGGTACACAATAGAGGACACAGAGACTAACCCACAAAATTACAGTTATCTTATATTTGACAAACACACCAAAAACATACATTGGAGAAAAGATAGCCTCTTCAACAAATGATGCTGGGAAAATTAGAAATCCATATGCAACAAAATGAAATTACACCCCTATCTCTCACCATGCACAAAACTCAACTCAAAGTGGATCAATGACCTAGGAATTAAACCAGAGACACTGTGTCCATTAGAAGAAAAAGTAGGCCCAAATCTCCATCATGTGGGATTAGGCCCCAACTTCCTTAGTAATACTCCTTTGGCACAAGAATTATTATCAAGAATCAATAAATGGGATGGATTCAAACTGAAAAGCTTCTCTCAGCAAAAGAAACAATCTGTGAGGTGAATAGAGAGCCTACTAATTGGGAACAAATTCTTACCACATATGTGTCAAATACAGCACTAATCTCTAGGGTATATAAAGAACTCAAAAATCTTAACACCAAAAAAACAAATAACCCAGTCATTAAGTGGGCCAAGGAACTAAACAGATACTTCTCAGAAGAGGATATACAATCAATCAACAAATATATGAAAAAATGTTCAACATCTCTAGCAATTATAGAAATGCAAATCAAAACTACTCTAAGATTTCATCTCACTCCAGTCAGAATGGCAGCTGTTAACAATACAAACAACAATAAGTGTTGGCGAGGATGTGGGGAAAAAGGCACACTCATACATTGCTGGTGGGAATAAAAATTGATGCAGCCATTATAGAAAGCAGCATGGAGATTCCTTGGAAAGCTGGGAATGGAACCACTATTTGACCCAGCTATCTCACTCCTTGGTCTACACTCAAAGGACTTAAAAACAGCATACTACAGGGACACAGCCACATCAATGTTTATAGCAGCACAATTCACAATAGCTAAACCAATCTAGATGCCCTTCAGTAGATGAATGGATAAAGAAAATGTGGTATATATACACAATGGAATATTATTCAGAATTAAAAGAGAATAAAATCATGGCATTTGCAGGTAAATGGATGAAGCTGGAAAATATAATGCTAAGTGAAATTAGCCAATCCCAAAAACCAAATGCCAAATGATTTCTCTGATTTAAGAATGCTGCTCCACAATATGTTGGGGGTGGGTGGTGGTGGGGGAGGATTAAATGAACTCTAGATAGGACAAAGGGAAAAAGGAGAGGGAGGGGAAGGGAGGGGACATAGGGGTAAGAAAGATGGTGAAATGTGATCGTCTTCATTAACCTATTTGTAAGAAGACATGAAGGATGTGACCCTACTTTGTGTACAACCAGAGATATGAAAAATTGTGTTGTATATGTAATATGAATTGTAATGCATTCTGTTGTCACATATAATAAATCAAAATTTTAAAATAAATAAAATAAATATAATAAATCAAAAAATTTAAATAAATAAAAATTTTTAAAAAAAGAAAATAAAAGAAAGAAGTACAAGGAAAGAGACCTACATTTTCTCTTGGATTACCCAGTGGTAAATAAAATAGCACTAAAATGTGAACAAAAAATGTTTGGATAATAGCAGATTTGCATGGCCAGATTTAATTTAAGAATTCTAGCATAATTCTTCATATGGCTGAGGTGTGTAAGGATCAGAAACATTCTGCCAACTAGAATACAGGAATCCCCAAGGCTCAGTAAAGCTTCATTGAACCCAGAGCTATTTTCACCCTTTCAAATTCTCTAGAAGTACTAAATTATTGCAACCAGATGAACAGAAAGCAAGAAAAAATTTTGCTTACTGAAAACTCATTATGACAAAAGATTGTTCCAGGGTGCCCACAGGGGCCAAGAAAAAATGAAATAAGTTTTACTGCAGGGATACATTTAATTCACTTGTTATACAACAAATAATTGCTTTAATGAACAAGGTAAATTCTCTCCTGTCAAGAAGTTTCAACAGACCGAACCAGATCCACTCTGTATTCTTCCTTCAGGGTTTATATGTCGCCATTACCTGTATAAGTGACGATTGTCTTCAAAATCTTCCTGACCCCATTTTCCCTTAATGTCTTCAATAACGTGATTCTTCAGGAACTTTTTTAGCAGCTGGACTGTTTGTTTGCGAGTCACTTCAGGACCAAAGTTTTGACTGCACCTAAGCAACTCATGCAGCCAATCCACAGCTTCTGTGGCTGTGAAGCAATGTTCATAACTCTTAAAACGACAACGATGTTTCCGTAATGGCATCCTGGCACGAAAAAGCTCCACTGTTTCATTCCACTAGGTTAAAAGAAGAGAAAGACATTTAGTCATTAACTGATTTTTTTTTAAGTTATTATATTCTAAATACTTAAATCAATTGATGTGATTTTTCATTTAAAAAACTGTTTGGATAATAGATGGCAACTTGAAAGATTTTTATTTACAGCCTTCGATGAAAAATGTTCTAGAATGGATGGTGGTAAAAGCTGCAAAACAGTGTGAATTTACTTAATGTTACTGAAGTATACACTTAAAAATGGTTAAGGGCTGAGGATATCACATAATGGTAAAGCTCTTGCCTAGCATGCACAAAGCCCTGGGTTCTATCCCCAGCACCACTAAAAAAACAAAAAAAAAAGCAACTTTTCAAGGGTAGTTCACCATCCATTCACCCCACCAAAAATATATATATATATAGAGGAAGTAATGGCCAGTGAGGCACCCAGCACACTCATCTATTCTCCCTCTGGATAGAACCAAAGTGTGTGGTGGCGTGTTGAAGTGAGTGGCCATGAGAGAGAACTGCAATTCAACTGCAGAAAGATGGAGACCTGGTGAGGTCTGGAGATCCGAACAAAAGCAATAGCAAGAAGAACAGAGTGCTCCAATGCCTGCAGCCCAGTACCATGGCCAGGAGAGGGGAAGTCTCCCGTCTGACACAGTAAAAGTGAGAGTCCTAGCAAGTGCTATTGGTACAGAAGCCAGCACCTTGCAAACATAGAGCATAAACAGGTAACAGTCCTGGGGGTCTTCACAGCAGGCTAGCTTTAGAGAAGTTCACTGTACCCCCCAGTGAACTCCCAAGAAGCTGTAGCCAGGAATCATCTTGAGAAAGGGCCTATTGTCTGAGTTTGTAATGCTCTGAAGGTCAGACACCCCTACATATTATTCCCATCTCTGGGACCCTGCAGTCATCCCATTATACTACTTCAGCAGGAAGATGCCTCATGAGAGGGTCTTGGTTCAAGAGAGCAATTAAAATAAATCCACTCGGAGTTGTATGATGGGGGGGAGGATGGTAGAATTTGAGGAATGGGGAATCTATCCTCTGAGACTAGGGACAGGACAGTCACAAGTGGTTCTAAACAACCGCAAGGACCAAGGATACCAGGATCAAGAGCAGCAACAGATCATATGGTTCCTGCCACCCACCCCCAGCACTGAACTGTGGGATTCCATTGCTCCCCTCCCCTCTGAGTCATCAAAGCAACTGTTGATTTTGCTCTGCCTGTCCCCCACCTTCACCTGAAGCTTCAGAGAGAGCCTATACCTGGCACTGCCTGCCTTCTGCACTAGCTTGCAGGCAATCAACTCAGCTGAGAGGGATTTTAACTAGGTTCACCCAAGACTGAACTCCTTACTCAATACCTGGCAGGTACTACAACTGAAAGAATAGAGCCCTGGCCAACACATTGCCCCTGGGATTCATAGCCTAAAAGGTCCCAGAGGGAAGTTTTGTGAGGCATAGGCCACATCATCTACCCTTGCTTACTCTTCCAAGCACATTGGCTGGGCGGAATATTTTTCTGTTGTTTTTTTCTTTTGTTTATTTGGTTTCTCTCTCTCTCTCTCTCTCTCTTTTTTTTTTTTTTTTTTTTGTGCTCCCCTCCATTTTTTTTTTTTTAGTGGTTTTGTTTTGTTTTGTTTTGTTTTTCTTCCCAGTGCGAAAGATCAGGCACAGGACCTTTTTACAATGGGTAGGTACTCTACCAATGAGCTACTCAAAGCTCAGTCGAGAGGAACTACACCCAGCTCCAGCCATAACCCAGTCCCATTTGAACCCTGGTAAGCACCTCTACTTAAAGAAGAGGGGGGGGAAATAAGTACCCAGCTGTCAACCTGTCTGTCCCCAAGCAGACAGAGCTAGGAAGAATCTGAGGTCCCACTCCTGCACAGACATCCCCACAACAGCAGCAGATACCACACATATGCAGGTCCTTTAAATTGGCCATACCTGAACCCTGTCAGATCATGCATTGCAGTAAAGACTGGATGTGAGTGCCATAGAGAGGGAAGCTGTATTCTGGCCTCACCCCTCTTCATGAAGCTTCATGAAGTTGGGATATTATATAAATGCCTGTTAAGTTTATTTGATATCTAGTATAACTTAATTTTGATTTTTTTTTTTTTTGGTCGAGTTTTTGGTCTTGGTTTATCTGTTGGTGAGAGTGAGGTATTAGAGTCCCACATGAATGTTGTACTGAGGTCTATTTCTCTCTTTAGGTCCAGTAGTGGCTCTTTCATAAAATTGAATGCTCTGATTTGGTGCATATAAATTTACAGTAGAGACTAAAAGAAATACAAAGGATCAAAGAAACAAAGAGTTGGTTCTTTGAAAAGACAAAATTAACAAATGTTTGGCTTGGATAAATCAGGGAAAAAAAGGAAGTCCCAAATAAATAAAATTAGAGGTGAAAAAGGAAACATTACAACTGATACCAGAGAAATTAAAAGGACGTTTAGGGATTATTTTGAAAAACTATATGTTAATAAATTGGAAAAAATAGAAGAAATAGATAAATTTCTGGACACATATGACCTATCAAAATTGAACCAATAGTCATAGTTGCCCTTACTCTTTTTTTTTTTTTTTTTTTAAAGAGAAAGAGAGAGAGAGAGAGAGAGAGAGAGAGTGAGAGAGAGAATTTTAATATTTATTTTTTAGTTTTCGGCGGACACAACATCTTTGTTTGTATGTGGTGCTGAGGATCGAACCCGGGCCACATGCATGCCAGGCAAACGTGCTACCGCTTGAGCCACATCCCCAGCCCTGCCCTTACTCTTAATCCCAGAAACTCAGGAGAAGAATTGCATGTTTGAGCCCAGTCTTAGCAATTTAGTAAGTTTCACAACTTAGCAATACCCTTTCTCAAAATAAAATATAAAAAGGACTGAGAATGTAGCTCAGCAGAAAAGTTCTACTGTGTTCAATCCCCAGTACCCACCCCCCCAAAAAAATTGAATATATGTTTAAAAGCCTCAATAAATTAAAAAGAAAAAGGTAACGAGACTGAATTAGTAATAAAATGTCTCCCAGCAATAAATAAGTTCAGAATGGTTTCACTGCCGAATTTTACCAAACTTTTAAAGAACTAACACCAATGCTCCTCAAACATATTCCCTAGAGTTGGAAGGGAAGGAACCCTTCTAAACTCATCCTTTGAGGCCAGCATTAACCTGCTACCAAAACTGGCAAGGACACAACAAAAAAAGAAAACCATAGACCAATATCCATAATAAATATAAACTCAAAAATTCTCAACAAAAAGTAACTGCAGCCGGGCATGGTGTGTCACACACCCGTAAACCCAGTGGCTCTGGAGGCTGAGGCAGGAGGATTGCCAGTTCAAAGCCAGCCTCAGCAAAAGCAAGGCATTAAGCAACTCAGTGAGGCCCTCCTCTCTAAATAAAATACAAAATAGGGCTGGGGATGTGGCTCTGGGTCAAGTACCCCTGAATTTAATCCCCAGGACCCCCTCCCCTACAAAAAGTAATTATAAATCAATTTCAACAACACATTTGAACTTGTGCCATGATCAAGTAATTTTCATTCCAGGGATGCAAAAATGGCTCAACATAGTATCAAGGATACAAATTATATAATCATTTCAATACATGCAGAAAAGTCACTTGAATAACATTTAGCATCCCTTCATGATAAAAACCCTGAACAATTTAGGTACAGAAGGATCACACTGCAACATAATAAAGATGATACATAACAAACATGTAGCCAACATCATATTGAATGGGAGAAAACTGAAAGCATTTCCTCTAAGATCGGGAACAAGACAAGGGTATCCACTCTCACCACTCTTATTCAGTATAGCACTATAAATTTTAGCAATAACTCCACGACAACTCAGCTTCTCCTACATCAGTGAATAGGAAATCAGGAGATCAAAATGTCTAAGGAAGTTGATTTATTCCACTCATACTGGAACTTTTACAGACATAATATTGACTCAGTCAGCATCCCACTAGTCAGCTGGCAGAGTGGACATTGGAGGTGTCCAAGTGTGCTCTATATAAAAATAGCCATAGGCTTTCCACAGCCCTATGCCAGAAGACTCCAATGGCACCACCAGCAATGTTCTTGGCATCCCTCAGAATTATTCCACCCATCATTAACTTTTGCCTAGTCTTTGCTTCTAAAACATAAGTGTGAGTAAATAATATTTCCTATTTGTCCCTGTAAACTAGAAATAGGTTTCTAACTTTTCTCCCCATTATCTTCTACATACATAATCTTCAAAATAACCATCTTTCAGAATGTGAAGAATTTACTCCAAACTACACAGCTAATGAGGACAACCAATTCATAAAGGTACTTCTTATCCTGTGATTGAGTTAAATCCCAAAGAGCCAAGCAGATAAAGAAAGGAATGTATATAAATAGAAGAAAATCCCTGCCCATAAAGAGTCGATCAACTAATTTCTCTATCTACTCACCTACCTTGCTAGTTTGTTGTCAGGTTAAATGAGATTATGGCTATGAAATTCCTTTGCAAATGATAAAGTGTTTCTTAACTATATGGAAAATATGTACAATTTCAGGATAATCTCCCAAAACAAATTTTGGGGTTCAATCTATGCTATAGTCAGAAAGAATCTCTAGGGTCAAAGCAAAACCCTAGCAGGATATACAACTTGGCAAATATCTTTCAGGTACTTAATCTGATAATAAGATCTGGAATCCTGTCTTACAGTGATCAGCTTACTATATCAAGCACCCATGAACATCAAGGCCTTTCCACATACCATTTCCTGTTGCTACAACAAAATATCTGAGACTAGATAATTTATAAAGAATGAATGAATCTGACTTAACTTTCCTATGTACTTATATGAAAACACCACAGTGAATCTCCACATCATGTAGAACCACAAGACTGTGATCCTAATAAGAATAAGATGTACTCCATGTTTGTATAACTATGTCAAAATATACTCTACTGTCATGCATGACTAAAAAGAATTAAGAGAGAGAAAGTTTATTTATTGGCCTATAGTTCTAGAAGCTGAGAAGTCTAGAACATAGCTCCAATATCTGGTGAGGGGGCCTTCTTGTTGCAACATAACATGGCAGAGAGCATCACATGGCAAGAAAGAATAAGCATACTTAAGGTGTCTCTTCTTACAATGCCACTAATGCTACTATGGAGACCTTACCCTCATAACTTCTCAAATTCTTATACTCTCTCAAAGGCCTTACTTCAAAATGCCTTTGGGATTACATTTCCAAATATGAACTTTTGGGGTATACATTCAAACCACAGCCACACCTTTAAAAAATTTTCATATATTTTTAATCATTGATTTTTTAGTTTTTTGTTTTGTTTTGTTTGGTTTGGTATAAGGGATTGAATCTGATAGTGCTATACCCTGTTCTTGGGTTTTTGTTTGTGGTTTTCGTTGGGGTTTTTTTGTTTGCTTTCCCCCAGGGTCTTGCTCATTAAGTTGGTGAAGCTGGCCTCAAACTTGCAACTCTCCTGCCTCAGCCTATATATGATTTTTTAATGTTCTGCTGATACCTAGCTTTCATATTTCATTAGAATTTTTGCACCAAAAAGTCCAGATCATCCAGGCACAATAGCAACTCAGGAGGCTGAGGCAGGATGATCACAAGTTCAAAGCCAATCTGGGCAATTTAGCAAGTCCCTGTCTCAAAATAAAACAAAAAGGGCTGGTTAAGTAGCTCAGCAGTAGGGCACCACTGGGTCCAAGCTTCAATGCTACAAAAAAAGAATAAAAAAGATTTTGCTACTGCTTACAAACACTACTCTCACTTATTTCTAATATAATTAGGTGGTTATTTGGCTATTGTGCTCGGAAAAAAAATAATTAGATTTTTGTTGTTTTGAGATGGGATGTTGCTATGTTGCCCAAGCAGTCCTCCAACTCTCAAGTCTCCTGCCTCAGCCACAAGAATAGCTGGAACTATGACTTGCACCACCACACCTGGCTCTGAATTAAGTCATCTTTAAGCAATCCAGCAATACACTATTCTCAGTCACCTTTAGAAAGAAAATATTCTGGCTGAGGGTGTATATCAGTGTTGACACTTGTGTTCAATCCCCAACACAGTAGAAAGAAAATATCCTATGTCAACAAAGAATATGAGAGAACTTGAGAATGTGACTTTTCCCATAGCATGCTATATTTAAAGAGACAAATGGAAGAATAAGGAAGAACAAAACAGATTTGTTTTGTGATTTAAAAATATTTTTGTCTCTTATTTCAGACTCTTAGTCTAAAGAAATCACACAACATAACTGTTTATAACATCACAAGCCAAACTATAAGATGCAACTCCTAGTATTGAAATATGCTTCCTGTTCTTTTCTCCAGGATATTTATTCCACCCCCTTCCTGTTTAGTATAAAAATATAAAAGCAGTGCTATAAAGACAACTGGCCTGGGAGTTTCGAGAAAACAAAATTCCAGATCCAGTTGTACTTGCCACATACTGGCTGTGTAACTTTGCCACTCCAGCATATTTTCCTGGATATTCCTTAAGGGCACAAAGGGCAATGAGACTCAATTCCAAGTCAGATGTGGCCAGCAATGGTTGACAGACCAAGGAGTCAGTTTCCTTCCTCCCAATTTACCATCAGTTTCCATAGAAAGTCCTCTAAAAACTTGCCATGAACATTACCAAGATGTCACCCTTTATTCCATTATGGTAATCCTCTGAGGCAGAAATCACAAAGTATATATATGCTCAAGGTCATAAAATAAATCAGGTACACCTCTTAACATTAAGCTTGCCTTCCAAATGAAAAGGCAGCACCCTGGTTCAGTAGAGTCTGCAAAGGCTCTTTCAGATTATCCACCAAGGTCCATCCCTCAGGTCAATGCTGATGGAAACGCCACGGGCCAGAAACGTGCTAGAGCGATCCACCTCTGTTCTGAGCACCGTTAGAAAGGACACTTCGGGGAGTGTCAACAAGTGTCACACAGGAAGAAGACACGCCTTGCCTAAAATGCCGCAAAGGATGAGATTTACAGTGGGTGGGGTGGCCCTAGGTTTTCAGGTTGGGTCTTTCTCCTCCCAGCCGCAGGCGTTAGGTGCAAGGGGACAAAGGCAGGAGGGAATCAGCCTGGTTTTCGCAGCGCTTTCAATCTGGAGGCCCAGTATATTGCGGAGAACCCAGGCAACGTCTCAGGAACGATGCTGTACCCACTCCCCACGGCTCGGGTGCCGACCCCTTAGCCCCTTTTTAAAGGTTCGTTCAGGAAGAAATCGCAGACCCAGAGGAAAGTCTTCACAAATCGGTCCAGCCTGCCCGGCAGAAGCTAGAGCTGATTATTCGCTGGCTGTCCCAGGACAAGCCACGAAACGGCAGCGCCCGCGGCTCCGCTCAGGCCCCCGCACCCTCACTCACCAGCTTGGTGGCCCGGTAAGGCCCGGGCCCCACAATGCGGTGCTCCATGGCCCGCACGCAGCTAAGGCTGCGGCAGAGACCGCGCGGATCCCGAGCCGGCCGCGCGGCAGTTTGAATCTCAAGCCTGCGGGCTCCGGGTCCTGATTGGTCCGCACGTGGCGGCACGTGGCCGGAATTGGGCCAGGTGGGCGGAGCCCAGCGTTTCCACGGAGACCTCCTGCTACCGAGGCAGCTGCAGTCACCTAACCGCCTAGGGTGGAGAGAGGGCCAACCCTCGGTGTCACTGCCTGTGCGAGGGTGTCTCCATCCCACGCTGGGCGGAGCTGCCTGGCACCCTTCTCGGACGCTCCTGTGGCCAGCCCACTCCACACGCTCTCTGGAAAAAAGGCTTATGGAGGTGTGAAACCCGGTGCATAGATAAATCCCAGTTAGCCACACCGAGTGCACCGTGAACCTGCAGGTGCTGCTAAGATTGGGAGAAGTGGGCGATGAAATAAAGCAACTTGACAGCCTGTACAAGTTGAGGGGCATTTAAAAACTAGATAAAGGCGGAGAGCCACGAGGAGTGTATCTAGAGTGTACTAGCAAAAATAATTGGAAAAGATCCCAGATAGCTCCAGTTGTGCTGTCTTGATAGAGGATAGTAGTCTGCCCCATCCACCCCCACCTTGCCTGCCCCCTTGAGTTTTCTGTTACATCGAATTGAAACTTTCAGTACTTTGTTATAGGTCTGAGTACTTTTTTGCTGCTCAGAGTTAACTTACCCACCCTTTGCCCCCACCCCAAGAATTGTTGGTCCTATTTGCAACTTTTCAAAGGCACAACAGAGGCCATGACTCTAGATATCTGTGACTCGAGTTCAGAGTTCAAGTCTAATTACCTCAGTGAGCACCCCTAATAGCCGTAAAGGATGGGACTCCCATCTTAATGGCACCCTCATAACCCATCTCCTCCTATTTGTGCTTTAGATATGTATTTAACCACATTTTAAAAGCCAAAAAAAAAAAATCCTGAGATGCATATATATTACTTTTGTAACCAGAAAAAGAAATAAGGTAGGGTTTTCTTATTATTACTTCCAGTAAGTGAATGCTATCACAACTTTTTTTTTTAAACCTCCAAACTCCATGAAAGAGATCTAGTTGTACTTGGCAAAGGCTACCAAGGATACTCTGTCCTTAGCACAAGAGAAAGATGTAGAAATTTTAGAGTCTTGTACATCTGGGACCTACCATGGTGGTAGAACTGCAATATGGTAACAAAACATGCCTACAATGAAATTATGTAGCTTTCCACTTCTGTGGAAATCACCTGTATGGAAGTTTGATAGGTCTGGGTTTCAATAATTATTGCTATTACTTACTAGTTAAGTAACTTCAAGCTAATTATTTAATTCCCTGGTAAAATAGAAATATTGATGATTATCTGGCAGAGTTGTTGTAAGGACTTGAGATGATGCATTAAAGTGCTAAATATAGTGCCCATGTATAGTAGTAATAGAAATATCTTTAAAAATAAAAATCATACCAAGCCCAGAATGGTAGTGCACTCCTGTAATCCCAGCGACTCAGGCTGATGCAGGAGGATCACAGATTTGAGGCCAATATCAGCAACTTCAAGGCCAGTCTTGGCAACTTAGTAAAACCCTGTCTCAAAAAATAAAAAGGACTGGGGATGAAGCTAGTGGTAAAGCAGCCTGTGTTCAATCCTAGTACAGAAGAAGGAGGAGGATGGGGACGTAGGTTAGAGAAGGAAAGGAAAAATTGAAAATTTAAAAAATTATGTCAGCTTCTTAAGCATTTTCCCAAGAATCCATTATGAGCCATGAATAAGCTAATTCTTGATAACAGAAAGGCATATCTTCCAAGAATCTACCTATCAGTGGAGACATATCACATATCAGCATCACATAAAAACAATTCAGAAACTCTTATTTTCTCTCTGCCCCCAAAAGTCAATGCTTTCTACCTTATCAACCTGTGCTCCAAACACAGTGGCCCTCTTTCTGTCCTTAAATGTGTTCCTACCTCACAGCCTTGTACTATTTCCCTACCAGGGATGGATGTTCCTGCCCCAGTTCTTGGCATAGTCTTCTCCATCTCACCATTCAAGTCTCAGTTCTAACCTACAACCTACCTGCAAGTCTTGCCTTAACCTTGCTGTGTAGAGGTCTCACACCCCACCCCACACTTGTACTGTTTTCTTTGCTTCATAGCATTTAGCTGTACCTAACATTAATTTTTATCTTCTACCTCTATAATAATGGTTATCTAATAAAGGGGTTCCAATTCCCAGTAGCATATTGGACATTCGTAGGGATGTTTTCTGGTTTTCATACTATGAGAGGGCCCCCACTGGACAGAGGCCAGAAGAGCTAGATGTTCTTTGATGCCTAACTCAGGCCATACAACCAGCAATCCTTGTTCTTCATAACTTTTTGATGACCCACTGGATGTTCAGGTAAGTGAAAAAATCTGTTCATAATTAGCTGAGCCTAGAACCTTACTTCATTTTGCATATAAATAAAAGATATTTTGGGCAATGAAATTAAACCCCTATCTCTCACCCTGCACAAAACTCAAAGTGGATCAAAGACTTAGAACAGAGACCCTACACCTATCAGAAGAAAAAGTAGGCCCAAATCTCCACCATATTGGCTTGGAAACTGACTTCCTTAACAAGACTCCTAAAGCACAAGAACAAAAATCAAGAATCAATAAATGGAATGGACTCAAACTAAAAAGTTTCTTCACAGCAAAGGAAACAGTAAGTGAAGAGAAATCCTATAGAATGGGAGAAAATCTTTACCACATGCACCTTAAATAGAACTATAAGATATATAAAGAACTCAAAAAAATAAATAACCCAATCAATAAATAGGCTAAGAAAATGAACAGATGTTTCACAAAAGAAATACAATCAATCAGCAAATATATGAAAAAAAGTTCAACATCTCTAGCAATTACAGAAATGCAAATCAAAACTACACTGAGATTCCATCTTACTCTAGTCAGAATGGCAATTATCAAGAAGACGAGTAACAATAAATGTTGGCGAGAATGTCGGGGAAAAGGTACACTCATACATTAATGGTGGGACTGAAAATGGATTCAACCACTATGGAAAACAGTATGGAGATTCCTCAGAAAACTTGGGATAGAACCACTCTTTGACCTAGTTATCCCCCTCCTTGGTTTATATCCAAAGGACTTAAAAATCAGCATACTACATGATGTAGCCACATCAATGTTTATAATAGCTCAATTCACAATAGCTAAACTATGCAACCAACGTAGGTGCCCTTCAACAGATGAATGGATAAAGAAATTGTGGTATATATACACAATGTAATATTACTCAACCTTAAACAAGAATGAAATTATGGCATTTGCTGGTAAATGGTTGGAGGTAGAGAATATTATGCTAAGCAAAATAAGCCAATCGCAAAGAACCAAAGGCTGAATGTTTTCTCTGATGTTTGGATGCTAATCCACAAGAAGGGCGAGGGGGCTAGGGAAGAATAGAGGCACTTTGGATTAGGTGGAGGGGAGTGTAAGGAGGGGAGGAGTGTGGGGTGTGAAGGATAGTAGGATGAATCAGACATATTACCCTATGTGCATATATGATTACACAGCCAGTGTAATTTAAATCATGTACAACTAGAAGAATGAGAAGTTACTCCATTTATGTATGATGTGTCAAAATGTATTCTACTGTAATATATAACTAACTAGAAAAATAATAAAAAATGAGAAATAAAAATATATTTGGGGCAGTTTTAGTACACACTTAAGTGTACAAGAATATTATTCTCTGTTTTGTTCAAGACCATACCAAAAGTTACTATGTGAGAATGGCAATGCACTCTGTGGTGTTTGAAACATGTGCAAATGGCAGCCTGTTTCTATAGCTGTAGAATTCTGTGAAAAGTGCATATAGATACAATGTACTTATTTAGCTCTTGTTTGAAAATATTAGATACAGATTTAAAAAGGACAACAATGTTCAGTTGATTTTTTTGTTGTTAATTTTTCTTTAGTGTAAATGGACACAATACCTTTATTTTATTTTTATGTGGTGCTGAGAATCAAACCCAGTGCCTCACACATGCTAGGCCAGCCCTCCACCACTGAGCCACAACCCCAGCCCCTTCAGTTGATTTTTATATGTTGATGCAAAATACTTGTCTATTTCATGATATCTTTCTGGCATAATATTGCTTAGACATTTATTTATGTTTTGAAATGAATGTTGCTTTATTATAAATGATTTTTCTTTTCTCCTTGTATAAAAGAATTAATTAGGTGTAGTCTGTTTATCAGCAAATTTTATTTCAGTTCTGATTCAGATGGCAGAGCAATAGCACCATCCCAGAAAACAAACTCCAACAAGGACCTCTTGCTTCCCACATACCTCGTTTCTAGAACAAGATCTGATGGGCAAAAGATAGTCTGTAAATATTTTCTAATAAAAAAATATTTTCTAATAAATGATACATATTTATTTTAATGTTAAAATGTTCTAATTTGCTCTGAGTAAAATTTAAGTGGGAGGAAGAGTCTAGTTTATCCTGTGGCTTTCCAGAATACACAATCTTCTCTCTCCCTCTCCAAAGGTACCCTAGTTGAATAAGCACAAAAACAAGCTTGTTTGTTTGTTTGATAGATTCATGTTTCACTAAACATCTATCTATATGATTTGTCTCTAGGAACTTAGAATTGACCAAAATTGTGGCCTATTCCTTAAAAATATAAAAAATATTATGGTAAGTTATTTTGTTTTTTTACTTTTATTTTCCCTATTTTCTTCTTTATTCTGTGGCACTATGTAAATATATTATAAGCTGCCTTAGAGGCATCTACTTCTTTATTTATTTATTTAAATAAATAATAAAAGCATTTATTATTTATTTAAATAAATAAACAAGAGCATTTATTTATTTATATTAGGAAAAGCATTTGTTTAAATAAATAAAGGCATTTATTATTTTATTTAAATAAATAAAAGCTTTTAATTTATCTAAATAAAAGCATTTATTTAAATAAATAAATAAAAGCATCTACTTCTTATGAGAAATGAATAATCTTACATTAATAAAGCAGCTTCCAAAGTTTTTTTTTAAAGTACCACATTTGAGAGTCACAATTGATTGAATGCATAAATAAGAGTAACTTCACTGTTAAGGAAGCTAACCTTCAGAGAGGTTGAACAACTTGCTTAGGGTCCCACAACCAATAATTAATAGAATTTGGACCTGAATCTAGAACTTCTGTCACCAAAACCAGTTCATTTGTTTGCTTGGCTTGTTTGTTTTGATACTAATACCTTTGAGAATCAAAATTGATAATATTCAAATATAAAATACAATTTCAAACATACTTATGCAAAGACATTTCAGGAGGGAGAAAGAAGAATTTGGAAAACTGTCTTAATTCTATCCAAGTGCTTGCTATCTCTATTCCTAAGAATGAAATTTATAACAATCATACATTTGAGTTATTTTTCAGCCCCCTGATGGTTTGATTTGATATTGTTATTATTTTTGCACTATTTGGGATCAGTTGCATATGAAATATATGTTTAACTGATTATTGCCCCCAAAAAAGTTTAACTCCCAGTTATGTCTCAAATAGATCATGGAATTCCCTTCTCTACTCTGAGTACAGCAATTTATTGCTGTGCATACTCTTCTCTGGAGTATTTCAGCTGGAGGCCATCAAAATGCTACAGAAACTTTTGACTCAGTCTCCAAATATCTTCACAGGATGAGAACTGGCTGTTTCACCATCACAGCTCACTTGTCACTGACATTAGGAAATTTCAAGTTGTGGAGCAAAGCAATTGACCTCAAGTACACTGTTGTGTTAGAAGTTGTGTTTCTCAATCACACTGAGCAGGGAGTGGCTGAGAGCTGTGCCTTCACTCCCCAGAGGGTTCCCAAGTACCACACTCAGGCCTGCTGTACCCGAAGCCTCCCAGCTGGTTCGATGGGTCATTTTGAAAGAACTCCTCTGCTGAAACCCACGTTACTCACTGCCTACACTTTAGCTCTTCAGACTGTACTACAATGTCATTCATTTGTGTCTATTAGCAGTGAAGCCATTGAGAAGATCCATTTGCTGAGGTTCTTCAAAGTTTTTAAAATGGCTGTTACCACCCCCATTGGGGAATGTTCCCTCAGAACTTGTATTAATATTATTCACCAACAGGAGCATCACCACCTTTGGAGTTCTGAGTGAAGATAAAAAAGATAAAGACGTATGGAAAATATAAAACCATATAACTTCATTACAACTGTTGAAACTGTTAAATAATATTTTATTTCAGCATTTTAAAAAAGTAATGCCACAAAGAAATAGGGGACTCATGTTTGTTCACCTGCTGATTCAGCAAGTGTGTGTGAGTACCCACTGTGTGCCAGCTGCTGTGGCAGGCACTGGAATAATGCAGTAGATGCAAAGGCCCTTTTCTAGGAGCTGACATACTAAGTAGAAGGGACAATAAGCCAACTAATATATATATATATATATATGGTATATATTTTTGTGTATACTATGATGGAGTACCCGAAGAAAAGTGGAAAAGAGAGGGTGATGGAGAGGAGACCCTATTTTGATTCAAGTGATCAGGAAACCCACTGCTGATGAAGGGACATTTTGAGTAGATGTCCTGAATGAAGTCAGGGGTAGGTGTCTAGGGAACAGCCTTTGGGGCTGAGCGAATCAGCAGCAGATGTCAAAGCCCGAGATGGACACTTGCCTGCCATGTCTAGGGAACATGAAGAGGAAGCTGGTGCTGGCTGGAGTGAATGAAAGAGGCGTGGAGCAGGCATGGTTGTACCCAGAGTAGAAAGGAACTTTAAGTCCATAGGATCCTGGTTTAATTAATTAATGAGTTGAAAATATATTAGAAACAGAGTGTCTGGATCTAAAAAAGGTTGCATTAAGCATCAGTCTGGCTGCTAGGTAAACTAGTTAGGAAGGTATTGCAATACTCCTGTAGGAAATCAATTTGCTTTGAACGGTGCTTGGCACATAGTTGCAGTCAACAAATACTTGTTGCAAGAAGGATTAGCAGATGAAACTAAGCTTCAAAATAATACTTTGATTCATTCTCTCTCTGCCATTTCTTACATGAATGTACTCTACAAAATAACTAGCTTTAATATTTTCATTTTAATCAAATACTTTTTTTGTTTCTGAAGCTATTCCTCTGTTAATTTTTATCATTCAAGTTCTCTGTACTTTATTTTCCCTTTTCATTTGAAAAAAATACAATCCACACACACTCTATGTCTTGTTTCATTGTTGCCCCTCCTCCACTACCTCACACTCAACATCATTGCAGGTGAAAGTTATCATAATTAAAACTTTGCTAAGGAATACACCTAAATGGATTTTCGTATTTGGATACAAGCTCAATTTTTGGCACACTATAGCCATGTCACATAGTATATTATAGTGAAAAATATTTTTTCTAGACCTAGGAAAGTGACATGATGAAAAAAAAATCTGAGTGCAGTGGTGCACACCTATAATCCCAAAAGCTCAGGAGGTTGAGGCAGGAGGATGGTAAATTGCATAGGAGACCCTAAGCAACTTAATGAGACCGTGTCTCAAAATAAAAAAAAAAAAAAAGAACAGGAGCTGAAGTTCAGAGTTAAAATGCCCATGTATTCAACCCCCAGTACCAAAAAGATGAGAAAGAAAAAGAAATCTAACTACCATTGGTTTTGGTCAAGCCATTTAGGAGGTAGTTGGAGGAATATAAGTAATTAAGTGTCATGTGAAAATAGCTATGTAAACTTGGGAAGACTCAACTTCTCTGAGTATCATTTTCCTTATCAATAAAATGAAAATAATGATGACTGCCTTCATAGGGTTGTTGATAGACTAACTTAAGTAAATACATACAAAGTTCTTAGAATTCTGTCTCTCGTATGGTAGAAAAGAATTCCAAGATGGCCTCTATATCAGTCAGGGTTCTCCAGGGAAAGAGAATCAATTGAGACAGAGACAGAAATTTATTATAAAGAACTGGTTCACATGATTATGGAAGCTGACAAATCCCAAGATCTGTAGTTGGCTCACCTAAGTTATAGTCCAAATCTAAAGGCCTGAGAACCAGGGCTGGTGGTATGGTTCCAGTCTGAAATCTGAAGGCTCTTCCAGGAACAGCCAATGTTTCAGTTTGAATTCAAAGACATAAGAAAAAAAAATGTTCCAGCAGTCAGGCAAGAGGCTTTCCTTTTTATTTAAGGATAGTCAGCTTTGTTTTTAATTCAAGACTTCAAGTAATTGATGGAATAAAGCCAACCTATGTTACAGATGCCAGTCTGCTTTATTCTGTATACCAATTTAAATGTTATAGTTATCAAAAAACACCCTTGCAGGTGGAAAGAAAAACAATGTGATTGGACATAAATACATTTATATTTATATATATTATTATATATTAGTTATATATTTATAACATAAATTATATATTTTATGCTTTATAATATATAAATAGTTAAATTATATACAATAAATTTATATTATAACTATTGTTAACCACCACTCTTGCAATAAACAATCAACAGAGTTAAGAGATACCCTACAGAATAGGAAATATATTTGCAAACTAAACATTTTGTTGCTGTGACAAAGGGTTAACAAACAGAATATATAAGAAACTTAACAGCAAAAAGAAAGCAATTAAAAATGAGCAAACTAGCCTAACAGACATTTCTTTAAAAGAAGATATACAAATAGCCAACAAGCATATGAAAAAATGCTCAAAATTACTATCATCAGAGGCTGCTGGAGTTGTGGCTCAGTGGTAGAGTGTGCGTGTAGCACGTGTGAGGCACTGGGTTCGATCCTAACAGCACATAAAAATAAACAAAATAAAGGCATTGTGTCTAACTACAGCTAAAAAAAAATTTAAAAATCACTATCATCAGGGAAAGGCAAATGAAAATCACAATGAAAGATCATTGCACTCCAATTAAAATCACAAAAACAAAAGACTACCCCCCCACCCCCGGGCCAAAAAAAAAAAAAAAAACAACTGCTGACAAGAATGCAGAGAAAAAGAAACTCTCCTATACTGGTGGTAGAAAGATAGAGCCATTATGGAAAGCAGTATAGAGGCTCCTAAAGAAAACTAGAAATAGTCATATGATCCTGCAGTCCCACTTCTGAGTACATATTCAAAGAAATTGAAAGCAAGATATCAAAGAGATATCTGGTCTCTCATGCTTATTGCAGCACTATGCACAATAGACAAGATATGGAATCAATCTAAGTTTCCCTCAGTGATTAATGGATTAAGAAAATGTGGTTTAGACTAGAAACATAGCTCAGTGGGCTTAGCCTGCATGAAGTCCTGAGTTCAATCCCCAGCACAAAAAGAACAAGAAGGAAATAAACAGGAAATGTGGTGTACATTGACAACAGCCTATTATTCTGCCACAAAAATGAAATCCTGTCATTTGCAGCAACATGGATGGAACTAAAGAATATTAAGTGAAATAATCAAGCACAGAAAGACAAATGCCACATTTT
The DNA here is from genome assembly GCF_001458135.2 of Marmota marmota marmota. Lineage (NCBI taxonomy): Eukaryota > Metazoa > Chordata > Mammalia > Rodentia > Sciuridae > Marmota > Marmota marmota. The sequence goes on along the minus strand of NW_025999924.1, from coordinate 2,554,050 downwards.
TTCACTCATTTGTGAATGCTTAAAAAGTTGATCACACAAAAATAAAGAGCAGACTATAGGTCATTAGAGGCTAGGTGGCAGGGTGAGATGATAGAGGAATACAATGGGTATAAAAATACAGTTCAAGGTGAGAAAGGTAGTTCTAAAGTTCTATTGCACAGTAGACTAACTATAGTTGTGTTAGTCTGCTTTTTGTTGCTGTGACAAATACCTGAGAAAATCAACTTAGAGGAGAAAGATTTATTTTGGCTCACGGTTTCAGTCCATGGTCAGCTGGCTCCATTACATTGGGCCCTCAGGCCTCTGCCTGGCCTCACCAGGTACAACATCATCAATTGAAGGGTGTGGCAGAGGAAAAGTACTCAGCTCATGGCAACTGAGACACAGAGAGAGAAAGGGGTTGTGGACAAGAAATACCTTCCAGGGCATGCCCCAAGTGACCTACTTCCTCCAACTAGATTCTACCTTCCAGTGGTCTATTCAGCTATCAATGGATTACCTAGTAGTGAGGTCAGGGCCCTCTTGATCCAATCACTTCCCCAAAGTCCCATCTCTGAACATGCTGCACTGGGGACAAGCTTTAACACATGAGTCATTGAGGGGTCCTTCATTTCCAAACTGTAACAACAGCCTACAACAATTAATTCTATATTTGAAAATAACTAGAGAAGAGTTCAAAGGTTTGAGATACATAGAAATGATAATATTTGAATAGATGGAAATGCTAATTATCCTGATTCGATCAATACACATTTTATATATATATATATATACATAGAATTAAATTATACCCCATAAATAAGTACAAATGTTACTTCAATTAAAACATAAGAATTTTAAAAACAAAAATAAACACCCTTACAGAATAATGTTTGATCAAATATCTGAGTATTCTGTAGCCCAATGAAGTTGCCACATAAAATTAACCATTATATTCCCAAGATTCTCTGCCCCTGAATGTACACATACCTTCTTCTAGTAATTCATCCGAACACTAATCTAGGTATTGCTGTGAAGGCATTCTGCACATGTAGTTAAAGTTCTAAATCACTTGTCTTGCGTCGGACAAATATCCAGGTGGGCCTGACCTAATCAATCCTATGAACCCTTTTTTTGAGAGAGTTCTCTCTAGCTGGGTGCAGAGGAGAAACCAGAACCTTGAAGCAGAACTGAATTCTACTGACCTGAATGAGCTTGGAAGAAGATTTCCACTCTCCCCCAGCCTGGGAGATGCACTGACTTTAGCCTTCTGATAGCTGACATTGAGCAGAGAGGCAGCCACCCCACACCAGATTTCTGACCAAATGAACTATGAGCTATTAACGGATGTTGTTTAAAATTTACATAGCTTGTGGTGATTTCTTATGGAACAATAAAAATCTGATTCACATCTTTCCTTTAATTTTTTAAAATATTTTATTTTTTAGTTGTAGATGGACACAATATCTTTATTTTATTTTTTTATATGGTGCTGAGGATAGAACCCAGGGCCCGGCATGTGCTAGGCAAGCGCTCTACTGCTGAGTCACAACCCCAGCCCATGATTCATATCTTTTATACAAAACTCTTAAATGTTTGTTATGACTACTGCAAGGCAATACCACGAATAAAAGGAATGTCAATATTTAATAAGTGATTTGCTATAAGGTATGAGGGGGAGGAAAAAATCAGAGCTGGCTCCAAATACCATCTGGGAGACTGGCTGAAAGATTGTAGAATAAACCTCAGTGAAACAGGGATATCTGCATAAAGCAAGAAGGAAAATGAAGAAGGGGTCTCAGACTTTACTCTGCACAGAAATCACTAAGGTATCTTGTTTAAAATTCAGTTTCATGAATTCCACACACACAGGTGTCTAGATAGCTGACTTGTGGTTTTGATTATTTGTTAGCAGTTTCAAAGATCCATGACAAATAGGGATTTCTAATCTTGAAGAAACAAAAACGTGAAACTCCCACCTTGGCAGCTGATGTGTAAGAGGATATTATCTAACTTGTAAGTGATTTAAGGCCTCCACATAGGATCCCCAGTACAATATGACTTTGGTGTTCCCTACTTTTAATATTATATATATATAATATATATATAATACATATATATATTTATATAAAAATATATACATATATATATTTTTTTATTAAAAGTATATATATATATATATGGAAGGACTGGGGATTGAACTCAGGGACACTCAACCACTGAGCCACATCCCCTGCCCTATTTAGAGACAGGGTTCCAAGGAGTTATTTAGGACTTTGCTAATTTTATGAGGCTGACTTTGAACTCATGATCCTCCTGCTTCAGCCTCCTGAGCCAGTGGGACTACAGCTGTGGGCAACTGCGCCTGGCAATACTGGTACATTTTATAGGGAAAATACTATGCTATGCTGGTATTTAAAAGTTAACCAAAAGCATGACATCTCTCCCTCATAATTGCCAAAGGCTAAAATAAATTGGGATTTGGACATAAGCATTTGATGGACAGTGAAACATCCAAATAGAAACAACTCATGGTTGAAAATATTAGGTTAAGAGATCAGGATATGCATGCCTAGGGAAGTTGAAGCCCTACAGATAAATCAGGTCTTTGAGGGAGGGAAAACAGAAAACAGAGGAACTTGTCAGTGTCCCATTTCAGACCCTTTAATTTACTATGCAGACTGACCTGTTTCTCTGGCCCTCAGTCCTGCTGCTTCAGTACTGTGTCTAGACTTGCCTGCCGACCCCTGCTCTCCACTTACTACAGTCCCTAAGGTTGCCCTGGGTGTGTGATGGTTCTGTTAGGGAACTGTTCCATTTGGGGGTCCATCCCTAGAGGCTTAAGTTTCAGACAGCTATCAAAACTTTCTCCTCTGTTTATCCTCAACAAATTACAAATCATTACATATTATTGAAATTTTGGGTTGTTGACAAATAGTCAAACAATAAAGTCCAACATAGTAGATCAGGCCTAGTTTTAAACAAATTTTTAAAGTTGGTTAATATCTGTGATTTTAAAAGATTCGTCAAAAATGGTCCCTGAAACAACCCTACAGTGGGGAGCTACTCTTATCTCCATTTTACAGGGGAAGAAACTGAGGCATAGAAAAGCCTAAGTATCTTTCCCATGGTCACATAGGTGATAACTGGCAGTGCCAGAATGAACCCAGGCACTTTAACTTTAGGGTAGTATAGTACTTAATGCAAGCACTCAATAAAAATGATTACTGCTTAATGACAATTATTTTTCTCAGGCTGGGGTTGTGGCTCAGAGGTAAAGTGCTTACCTAGCATGCTTGAGGCACTAGGTTGGATCCTCAGCACGACATATAGTAAAATAAAGACATTGTGTTCTCTTATAACTAAATATATATATATATATATAAAATAATTTTTCTGACCACCTCACTAATCCCTAATGTAAATATGCTGTATTACTGTCTATTTTATAAAGAAGCAAAGTATAGCTGCTAAAGAGGAATAATCAATTTTTTGGAGAGTTACTAATAAATAATAAGTGCTTCTGATAATACATATTTTTTTTAAAAAAATTTCAAGATAAATAGCTCCAGGGATCTACTACATAACACTATATGTATAGTCAACAATAATATATTCCCCATTAATTTGTTAGGATTGATCTCATCTCAGTATTCTCATCACAATAATGTAAAAACCTGAAAAACAAATTTTAATTTATTTAAAGTTCTAATGCAATGATGTTTTACATTTCATTGTATGTAGAAATCACTAGAATCTTAATAAAATGCAAATTTTTATTCAGTGGGGAAAAAAAAACAGGAGGCAGGCTGCACACAGCCCATGCTCCATAGTTTGCTGACTCTTGATTTACCATTAGGATATACTGATGTTGCTACATGATTGACCAGAAGAAATGATGACCAAACCAAGTGATCTGGCAATTAATCCATAGTACTAGAGGCCAGAATGGGAGCTGTTCTTTGTGAGGTATGAAGGGTCTGAGGGAGTATTACAATTGGGAAGAAGCATGAGGAAGCTGCTAGGTTATTAGTAATATTCTGTTTCCTGATGTGAGTGCTATTTACATAGATGTATTCATTTCTTGAAAATTCATTGCACTTTATGAAAATTATTTTATGAATTGCATACATTTCTGTATCTATTTGGTATTTCAATAAACTATTTAAAATGGGAAAAAAATGGTCCCTGAAATAGCAAACATACTTGCTGTAGCTGGAAAAATTCAATTGATAACCAAAAAAGTCTGTTTAGAGAAGTGGGAAAAACACAGAAACCTTTGGAAAACACAAATGTAGGGTCACCCAGCTATTGCTTATAAGTAGTAAGGACAGGTTAGGGGTAGCTTACTGCAGGGCAAGATATTTAACAGGGAATTTCTTACTCCTGAAGCAGCAACAGAGCATTCTAGGAGCCATGGACATATACAGGAGCCCAGAGTCAGAAGTAGAATAGTGGTCGGCATCACCAAGCCAGAAACAGTATGAAATTGAGATTGTGAGGCAAATGCAGCTGAGAAACAAGGAAGGTCTGTGAGCTGGGGCTGGGGTAGGGTGTCTGTGTGTGCTGGGCTCTCAGGAAAGGCTAACAAAGGCCCCAGTGGTCATTGTGTCCAGCCAGAACACTGCTGCTCTTATTTCCTTTCAGTTACCAAGTAACTGAAACTTGCTTGGATATTAAAAAAAAAAAAAAAATCATTAAGAGTTTTTGTACTTACTGATGATGATATTTTTTCCTTTTGTTTGTTGCTAACAGATTTCCTTCCTTCCTTCCTTCCTTCCTTCCTTCCTTCCTTCCTTCCTTCCTTCCTTCCTTCCTTCCTTCCTTCTGTTCTCTTTCCCTCTCTTACTCTTCCTTCCTGTCTTTTTGTTAATTTTTTATTAATCATATAAACTCTCTGATGTGATAAATTCTCTGTGGTAAAAACAATATACATTTTTTAAAAGACTATTTTTTAGAGAAGTTTTAGGTTCATAGCAAAATTGAGAGGAAGGTGCAAAGATTTTTCATACCACCTGTTCCCACACATTCACAGCCTTCCATTTGTCCCATGCCAAAGTGATATGCCCACAGGCAAGTGTCTGCTAGAGGTGGGGTTCTACAGACTCTGCCAGAAAGTCCTGGGAACCTGGGCAGGACCCTAGAAGAGAAGAGCTCTCACCTGTTCTAATGTGCTAAGCTAAAGGTACCAGAGGCTGCATCATAAAGAAATGTTAGGTGAAGGCCATAAGGATTCACACTAGGCCCAGAACAGTACACAGCCATGGAGCTAGAAACAGAGGAGGTGCCAGGAGAGAGGAGGTTTGAGACAGAATCTGGAGCAACTATACAGGGCAGTACAAGTGCCAGAACCCAGTTTTAGCTGGGAGCTTTTAAAGAGACAAGAATGACAACTCCATCTACTAAAAATTCTTGCAAAAAAAAAAAAAAAAGAGCCTCAACTGCCCATATCTCATTGTGATACAACTATCAATTTATGGAAAATGCAGAAGTTAGAAGAAAATGGAGAGGAGAGATGTTGTACCCAGAAAAATCTGAAATGTAGGAGACCAGGAGACCCAAGGATGAGGAAGGGTGGATGATGGAGGGAGAATACTTAAAGAGACAAATCAACTAGTCTTGTGTGTAGAAATTATTTAGATCAGGATTCAATGAATCATAAAAATAATTTTTAAAAACTTTAAAAAATTAAAAGTGTTTATGAGGCCATTAGAAGTTGGATTACTGAATATCTATTGAGAATAATCAAAAGTTATAGTTTCATTTATACATAGGATAATTGTATTATAATTATCTTTTTAAAGACTCAGTCTTTTAGGGTAATGGTTCTAGATCTTTGGCATGCATCTGAATCACCTAGAAGACTTGTTAGAACATGGTTTATTGGGCCCAACTCCCAGAGTTTCTGACTCAGAAGGACTTAGTTAGGACCTGAGAATTCCTGTTTCAACAAGTTTCTGGATGACTGTGATGCTAAATTCTAGGGACTGCCTGTGTATGTATTTATGTGTGTGTGTATATATATATATATATATATACACACACACACACACACACACCACACACGTCCATTTTTTATATGTTCTTTATTTTAAATTATTATTATTGTTGTTGTTGTTGTTATGGTACTGGGGATTGAACCCTAGAGGCACTCTACCACCAAGCTACATCCAGCTCTTTTTATTTTCAGACAGGATGTCACTAGATTGCCCTGATAGGCTGGGTTCAAACTTATAATATTTCTGCTCAGCCTCCTGAGTAACTGGATTATAGGTGTGAGCCACCATACCCAGTGTAGATGTATATATTTTGAGAATACATACAATAAAATGACATAATGTCTAAGATATATTTAAAAGTATATAGAGATATGGACGTGGATCAGGACAGAGATAAAACAAGATCATTGGTGAATTGATAGCAGTTGAAGCTCCATGATGGACACATGAGGAATTATTACTACTATTCTGCATATTTTTCTTATGTTTGAAGCTTCTATTTAATTTTTTTTTAAAAAAATAAAGCTATAGAAAACCCAGACAAAGCATTTGACAAAGCTCAACAATTTTTTTTTTTTTTGGTACCAGGGATTGAATCAATGAACCACATTCCCAGCCCTTTTTTATTTTGAAATAGCTTCTCACCAAGTTACTTAGGCCTTGCTAAATTGTTGAGGCTGGCTTTGAACTTGTGATCCTCCTGCCTCAGCCTCCCAAGCCACTGGGATTACAGGCGTGTACCACTGTACCTGGCTCAACATTCATTTTGACTTGAACAAAAAGCAAACAAAAACTCTCAACAAACTGGGGAAGAGACAGGAAGCTCCAACCTAATAATTAGAATCCTATAGTTAACATACTTAATAGTAAAAGATGGAATGCTTTCTCCTTAGGATCAGCAATAAGGCAAGGATATCTGCTCTCACCAATTTTATTCAGCATTGTAGTAGAAGATCTAGACAGTACAATGAGGCAAGAAAGAAAAGTTTTCCAGATCAGAAATAAAACTGTCTTTATTTGTAGACAACACAATTTTCTATGTAGAAAATCTTTCATGATTGTCTGTTTCAAAAGTCCTATGATGTCTATATAATAGCTACTAGACCTAATAAGAACATTTTGCAAAACTGCAGAATATAAGATCAACAAACAGAAATCAACTACACTGTTCCTGCCTCCAGCTGGTGCACAGGCAGCATTGGACTGGAGCTAGTGGAGCTTGTCAGCATGGTCAGACTTTCTCCAACACTCTGGGTAAGCCCCTCTTCTTGCTTATCCTTGTCTATCACTAAATGGCCAACAACAATCCCAAGAAACAGGAATAAAATTGGTGTCTTAGTCTGAGGTAAGACGGAGGAGTGAGGAGCCTTCACACCTACTTCATCCCTTCTATCACAACATGCAGAGTAACTTCCATCTGGATTTTTCCAAACTTTTTTTTCCTCAACATCTTCCTTAATCCTATGAAAAAAGAAGATACTGCTAAATAGGGTGCATTACAGGAGCTGCTTCCTTTTCTACCCCCCCCCCACTCCAATAAAGAAATATAGATATATTTTTTGTTTAAAAAGAAAAGAAGGAAATCAGTTGTACTTCTGAATACTGTCAATGAACAATCAGAAACTATATCTTCAAAATGCCATTTGAAATAACATCAAGACACCAGAAGAGCTAGGGATAAACCTTATGGGGGATGTATAAGACCTATACACTGAAAATATAAAACACTGCTGAGAAAAATTAAAGGTACAAATAAGTGTGGAGATCCATAAAGTTCATAGGTCAAAAGACTCATCTAACAAAAATGTCATTTCTTCAAAAATTGATCTGAAGATTTTGTGCAAAAATCCCATCAAACCTTTTGTAGAAAATGACAAGCTAATACTAAAATTCATAAGGAAATTCACAAAACCTAGAATATCAAAACAACTAGGAAAATGTTGGAGGACTCACACTATCTGATCTCAAGGTTTATTACAAAACAAGAGAGTGCTATATTGGTGTAAACATAGACAAACAGAGCAACAGAACAGAAGAAAGTCCAAATATCAATGAATCACATTCCCAACATCCATTTGTAAATAAATTTTGAAACTCAAATAAATGATTTCCTTATAAACTGGAATATTAGACATTATGGAAAGAGTCCCAACACCCCCATCAAAATTCTATTGAGCTAAAATATCCAAATTTATGGTTCTGCTGGAGTTACCATTGAATTTCTCCACCATGTGGACTATGTTATGCATTCTCTCAGGCCTACAGCTAGTTAGAGAATTCTGTATCTCTTTTCTCCCACTTGCTAGAAAATGGAAGAAAAAAATTCTCCTCATTGTATCAGACTGAGGGCTAGCCCTGTGGCCAAGAACAGAGACTCTAGCAAGGTAGGGGCTGCGTGGCTGGAGGGACAAGGGCTTTATATTGTATGAGCCCCCAAAGGCATTTTTCCCTCTGAACTTGGGATACCCAGATGGGATTCTTTTCCTCCTAGCCTATGTTGGGAAAGAATGGTATTCCTCTCTTATTCATGTTTCCATATGTGGAGACTTCATTAAAGCAGTGGTTCTCAAGTTAGCATACTAGAATTACCTGGGGAAGCTTCAAACCTACTGATCCTGCCTTCCACCTTCACAGACTGTGATTTTAATTATTCTGGGGTGTGACCTAGACATAGGATTTCCAAATGATTCTAATATACAATTTAGTTTGAGAATTGGTACCCTAGAGAAATATTTCTGACCTTGTAACTCTCCTAATACAGAGTTTAGGAGGTAAAACTAAATTAGCAGGGTTCAGATTCTCTGGATTTTCTGTAGGATCTGCCTGCCTGTAAAGTCTGCTATTCTGTTCTACAGCTCTAAGCCATAAATTTTATAAAAACAAGCCTGTGCAGAGGAAGCAGGAAGTGGGAGAAGTTCACTGTTGTCTAGGACTGATTATGACAAAGTTAATTGTCTAATTTAGGTAAAAGGAAATAGCAGGGAGCCCACTAGTCACAGGCCTAAAGCCATCTTCTCTTAACTACTTACTGCATTTTTTATTTGGAAAAATTTTGAACCTCCAGGAGACTTCAAAGTATAATCCAAGGAGACCTATATATTCTCCACTTACATTTATCAATTGTTAACACTTTTGCTCCATTCTCTTTCTTCCCCCATCCCTATCCTCCATCCCCCACCTTCATACTTCTCTCTTCTAGTTTTTGTTTTGGTTGAAACTATATGTCTCAACAGGTTTCTCCTAAGAACAAGGACATCTTTCTACTTAACCACAAACCATTTTTACATGTATAGTTTAACATTGATAAAATAATATTACCTGGGGCTGGGGTGTATCTTAGTGATAGAGCACTTGCCTAGTATGTTCCAGGTCCTGGGTTCAAGGCTCAGCACTAGGAACAACAACAATTTTTAAAAAAACAATAACGTTACCTAATATGTGATCCATATTTAAATTTTTCCAATTTACCTCAAATTTTCCCTTATAGCTATTTTTAGGAACATATTACTACATTTGGTGGTTTTCTTTACCTTCTCTAATTTAGAAAATAATCTTATTTTTACTAGACATTGACCAATTTTAAAAGTCTAAGCTATCTGTATCATGGAATGTTCCATTATGACTGCTCCTTATGATTGGATTCATGTAAAATATTTAGCAAGAATGTTATGTTGATGATTGTATGTACTTCCAACTGCATTAAATTAAGAGAACGTAAGGTCAGTTTGTCTCTTTATCTCTGATGCTAAGTTTGCTCATTGGTTAGAGTGGTGCCCACCAGATCTCTCCCTGGTAAAGACACTTTTTCCCCCGCTTTATACTGTACTGAATAAGCAATCTATGGAGTAATGCTGTGAGATCACAAGAACATCCGTTCTCCATAAACTTTCACCCAGCGGTTTTTCATAATCTTTATGTTGTGGTTTGGATGTGAAGTGTCCCTCAAAAGCTCACATGTGAGACACAATGCAAGAAGGTTCCGAGGAGAAATGATTGGGTTGTAAAAATCTTAATCCAATCAGTGATTTAATCATCTGGTAGGGATTAACTTAGTGGTAACTGAAGTGGTAGGGTGTGACTGGAGGAGGTAGAAATTGGGGTGTGGCTTTGGGTATATATTTGTATCTGTCCAGTGGAATCTCTCTCTCTGCCTCTTGATCACCATGTGAGCTGCTTCCCTCTGCCACACTCTTTGCCATGATGTTCAGCCTCATCTCAAGCTCTGTGGAATGGAGCTGGCCTTCTATGGACTAAAACCGTTAATCCTCAAATAAACTCTTCCTACTCTATAGTTGTTCTGGTCAGATCCTTTAGTCACAGAGCAAAAAAGCTGACTAAAATACCTTACAAATATCAATTAGTGATTGCAAATACTGACTTTCCAATTCCACCATTCTTTCTACATGTTTAGCAGACATTCTTTGGGTATGAAAAGCTTTCTTCCCCTCCCTTCCATTGCATTTTTTGAATATCACTATATACTCATGAATTCTTTGTTCATTAATGAATTATAATCCGTCATATTATTTTTCTTTTTGAAACTGACTCTTACATCCCTTTGCTATATCCCCATTAGTCTTTGAGTAGTTTTTATTTCTGCTATACTGAGATGTTTCAAGCGCATCTTGTATATTGCCGGCTTAAGGCCAGGAATCAAACAATACTCTAAGGTACCCCAGTTTTTTTAAACAGGAAATGGCTCTTTTCTCGTAGAATTTTTCTGTAGTAGTCTTAATGAAGTTTCTATCTGCCTTGCTCCTGCATTATTCTCTAAGTTCCTTACAGAGTCGTCAGGGGAAAAATAAGGTGTTTTGTTATTGATCCGCCTACACCTCGACTGATGCCTGACCTACTGTGATATGGAATAGATTTGTCACAGGTGGGTGGAGAGTTGAAGCTCTAAACCTCAGTTCTTGTAGTTCAGTGAAAGGAAATTTAAAGTCACACACAAAAATCCAAAGAGGAGAAATTTATTGTGAGTGAAAGTAAAGTAAGGCTCAAGCAAAGAACACTCCAAGAGAGAGTGGGCTGTCTTCAAGCACAGAAGGACAAAGAAAGCAATGCTGCTTCCAAATTTATTGCTGTTTGGTATTCATCAGGAAAACTGGATTCCACCTTCTGCAGTCTTTACCAATTAGATGTTTAACTCCTTCATGTCAGGCAGAGGAATCCTTGACCCTGGTTGGTCCTCTCCAGAACTGTCATGATAACCAACCTATACTGAAGGTGCTTTGTCTACAAGTCAAATCCACCATTCGTGGGTGCTGGGGTCAGTGACTGGATAGACTTCATCTCAGTGTACCTGCTTTATTACTGTAATCTCCCTTGTGAAACACACTGAGAAATTTGTGGCCATAAATCTTTACTATGACTTCAGTAGACCCTGTTAGACCCATTGATCTTTCCATCTTGATGCATTTCTTAATTGTCTCCCTTGGTTTCCATGTTTTTGTTCTTACTGTTAGTACACCTGTTTTTGTTCCACAAGTTACTTGATTGTTTATTAAAGGTGATGATCCCACTACTTTGTTGGTTCATATTTTACTGCTCATTATGACTACCTAACAGATTTACACTTTCCTTATACTGATTCAATAAATATTTTTTTGAATTTTTTTCTCTGTTAAAGATGATGTTAAGCTTGGGGCATATAACTTTAAGGAATATACACATAATCCTGCCTTCATGATGCTTACCTTCTTAATGGGGAAGACATATCAATCAGGTGATCACATAAACATTTAACTAAATGTGTCAGTGCTCCAAAAAAGCAGGCACACTGAGTTCTAGGCATACCACAGGAAATCTCTCTGGGTAGATGGGAAGAGGGGTCCCTAAAAATAGGAACTCATATCTAATATCTGAAAAATGGGTCCTATCCTTCTCAGGCCAAGGGAAGGGGTCTATGTATATGCTGGGGACAGCCTGAGGAGTGGGGTGGGGGTGGGGAGTCTAGTGAGTAGGAGCCCTACAGAGGCCAAAAAAAAAAAGGGACCTGAACACTTGAGAAGCCAAATGACTAAATTGAAAAGCAAACTATGACTGAGGACAGGGCAGATGCTGACTCCATAGGCCCTGGAGGACAAGGAGAAGTATTTCAGTCTTATTTCTCAGTGTAATGAGAAGTCATTTAAGGGCGTAAGCAGAAGAGAGACATAATTAGATCTGTATTTTAAAATGAATATTGGCTAACAGAGAAGAGATTGGCAGGGGCAAGGGTGCCTGCTACCTAGCATTTCAACTGCAATGCTGTTTGCAGTAGTGCAGAGAGCTGGCAAGTAGCACATTCTAAGTTGGTGGCTGCAAAATGTCACTGTTACTTCCTGTCACTGAACAAGCACACACCCATTTTGTGGCTCTCTAAAGATTTCTAAAGATAATGGGAATCTAATTAATAAACTCTTTCCTAAGCTCTCCATCCCAACCCCCACTCTCTGGGTTGCCCCTTTTTTCCTTTTATACCTCAGAGAGAAATACACTAGTGAGACTGGAGTTGACAACCAGAGTTTAGGAACACAAAACCAGTAAACATACATCTTCAAATGCCTTCAAAAGTAGGGTAGAGATCTCTGGGTGAAGGGAAAGAAAGTGTAGGAGATGGAAATTTATTTGAATCTTTGAAAGGGAGAAGGAGAGGGGAGGTTTGAGGGGAGGAGAGGGAGGTGTCTGAGCCCAGGGCTCACCCACACTCTTCCTAAGCAAAGGACTTGCTCCTTTGCCACCACAAGGTGTGATACATGGGGGCAGTGGTAATGGTTAGGATATAGAAGGAAAGAGTGTGGGGCTGTAGTGAGGTCATACAGATGAGCTGTGATGAATGAATTTTGGCAATGACAGCTAGGAGGGAGTCCAGAGAATAACCTGAATGTTTCTTTGCCAGTACACACAAAGCTGCAGGCCTGAAGTTCCAGTTACACAGGAGGTTGAGGCAGGAGGATCACTTGAACTCAGAAGTTCAAGATCATCATGGGTAACACAGTGAGAATGCATCTCAGAAAAACAAACAAACAAAAATGCAGACAATTCTTCAGCAGCATGAAAGCATCCAAAAAGATTTTAAAAACTCAAAGGCTTTCCAACTCTTTTTACAATCCTATCATAACCGACCTCAAATCTGATAGACCTAGTAAATACAAAGGGAAAATGGTAACATCAAAATAACCACCTTGATCAGATTTAAGTGTACAGTTCAATAGTGTCACGTGCACTGATGTTGTACAATCAGTTTCCAGAACCCTCTTCATCTCTTGCATCTTAACTCTTCATGATGTAAGAAGTTCTTTGGAACTCTTTTTTTATCTTGTTGTTACACATACTCAAAGGATAAGATTACAATTTCTTTTTAAAGTTTTTTTAATGTTTATTTTTATTTATTTTGGTGCTGGGAACTGAATCCATGGCCTCATATATACTATACCTTGGAGATCTTATTTGGCTTTATTTTCTAGTCTAGAATCAAATAACATGTCATTCCATAAAACAGAACTAGTGTTCCAATGAGTCAAGCAGAGGAGGTTGGTTTTATAGACAAAGAAGTCTGAAAAAAGCAGAAACAAAAGAACAAAAAGCAAATTGGTCATTTCAAAGTTACTTTCTTTGTAAGGTGGGTACAGGGAGAAAGAACAATAGGAAAATAACTGGTTGGCTAACACCAGATTATTTCAGGTCACTTTTTTTAATGAAAGGATTAAGGCAGAGGAACTTCATTATCTTGGCAGTTGAAACTGGCCTGTTTGAGAAGTTTGGCTGTTAATCACTCTAATCCTGATTTCTCAGGTCAGATAAACAGGTCAGTTTTAGGTTGGTGAGGAGGAACTTTAGTACAAGAAGTCCCATTTTGATTTTTAGCCTGGTCTGTTGGGGCCGAGTACAACACCGTTGAACAATAACACCCTACTCCACCCTCACTAGCCCCTGACTATTTACTCTATGAATTTGACGACTCTAGACACCTTAGAAGAAGAATCACACAATTTGCTTTTCTGTGACTGTCTTATTTCATTTGGCATAGTATCCTTAGCAAGACCTCAGTTCATTTATGTAGCAGCCTATGTCAGAATTTTGTTCCTTTTGAAGGCCGAACAGGAGTCCATTATATGCATCTACTACACTTTGTATATTTGTTCATCTATCAATGAATGGGATTAAAAAAAACTGCTTCCACCTTTTGGCTATTGTAGATAATGCTACTATGAATATCATATACACATATCTTTTTTTTAAAAAAAAGTATTTATTTTTTAGTTTTAGGTGGACACAATATCTTTACTTTATTTTTATGTGGTGCTGAGAATTGAACCCAGTGCCTCACGCATGCCAGGCGAGCGCGTTACAACTTGAATCACATCCCCAGCCCTACACATATCTTATTAAGACCCTGATTTCAATTCTTTGGAGCATATATTCAAAAGAGAATTTCTAAACCCTCTGGTAGTTCAACTTTTAATTTTTTTGGTGGGCCAACATACTGTTTTCCAAAGTGGCCACACCATTTTACAACCCCAACAGTGTACAAGGGTTCCAATTTTTTCTATCCTTCCCAACTCTTTGTCATTTTCTTTTCTTTTTTTTAAGTGGTAGCTTTTTTTAACTATTATTTTTCTTTTCTTTTTTATAAATATTTTTTAGTTGCCAATAGACCTTTATTTAATTTTTTTATATGTGGTGCTGAGAATAGAATCCAGAGCCTCACACATGCTAGGCAAGTGTTCTATCAATAAGCCACAACTCCAACCCCAGTACTAGCTTTCTTAATGGGTATGTATTAATTTTTTAACTAGAAATATGTTTTTGTGTATGTGTTTAGAAATCAGACATACTTAAAAATGAAGAAAGTAAAACAAAAAATGGTTTTGAACATTTTGTATGTTACATTTTAAAATGCAAATGCAAAGGGTTAGTATATAAATGCACAAACTTATTAAAATTTTAATAGAAAAATGAGCAAAGGACAGGCACAGGAAGGTCGCAAGGGATGAAAAAGACATATTCATGAACTAGACAGGGATGGCAGCTGGCTAGCTCTCCTGCTCCTTCTGAAGTGGTCATAATAATAAAATCCTCATGTTCTTCTACAGTAGGGTTCTCCTCTACTCTGCAAGGATCCTAATGGTTAATGGTATAACACAAGAAAATGAAGCCTGGATAGCCAGATAAAGCATTTCCTTCCCTAAGAACAAAACCAATGATACAGTGCTCCATGATAGTTATGAGAAAAAACTAAATTCTTAAGAAGCTCTAACAACATGGGTTAAAAGCTCTAAAAACATTTTGTTTCAGAGAGAGTGCTGGGGCCATTTTGAAGAAAAAGCAAGAATATCAAAGCATTCTTTTCAGACTGCAATGCCAGATACAAGTTACTTGTGTAAATGTTGATTATTGGACTAGTAGCTCAACAACTCAGCCAGGAAGCCCTGAAGATGTAGCAGCTCCCCCTAAAACTGTAGCAGTTTGAAAACATGGCCCCAGCTGGGCATGTTGTTGCATCCCTATAATCCCAGTGACTTGGGAGACTGAGATAGGAGGATTGCAAGTTCTAGGCCACTCTAGGCAACTTAGCAAAACTCTGACTCAAAATTAAAGCCAGATACAGGTGATAAGGGGAAGTTGGGGGTATAGCTCAGTGATAAAATGCCCCTGGGTTCAATCCCCAGTATCTCCCATATTCTCTCTCTCTCTCTCTCTCTCTCTCTCTCTCTCTCTCTCTCACACACACACACACACACACACACACAAAAGAAAGAGAGAGAAAGAAAGAAGAAAGCATCCCTCTAGAACACTGTAAAACACCTCGCATTGAGGTGGGTTTGTGTGATCTGTCTTCTCCTGTAAACTTAGGTGGGCTTATGAATTGGCCAATGGAGTACAGAAGATGTGATCCTGTATGATTTCAAAGAACTATATTTTACAAGACCACACATCTTCTGCTAATTTTCTTGTATGGCTTACCCTCCAGAGCATACTCATGCTGTCCCGCTGGAACACAGACACTATGCTGTAAAAAGACAGGTTATGAAAAGGACAAGTCTCAATTCACTGTTGTGTCCCCACTGAGCCCAGCCTTAAAATCCTCTCAGGCCAGATTCCAGGCACAAAAAATAAAAAAGCCTGCATATGATTCCAGCCCACAGCCTTGAAGACATCTCAACCTTTTGAGTCTTCCCAACTGAGGCCCCAGACATCATAGAGATGAATGTACATGCTGAGTCCTGTCAGAATTCCTGATCTACAGAATCTGAGAGCATGATGAAAGTATTTGGTTTGTTTAAGACAAGGTCTCACTATTTTACCCAGGCTGGTCTCAAACTTCTGGGCTCAAAAGATTCTCCTGTCTCAGCCTCTCAAGTAGCTGGGTCTACAGGCATGTACCACCATGCCCAGCAAAAGTGTTGTTTTTGAATGCCACAAAGTTTAGGCAGAACAAAATTGTTAAATGACTAGCACTATAGAGAAATTGACTTTAACCACTGGTTAAGAATATTGATTGCCTTTACTGGTAAGATGAATAGCACTATAGGGGCTTAAAAGTCAATGAACTTGGAATATTCACGTAGCTATTAAACATTTCTAGGAATGTTGTTCTCATTTTGTCAATAGAGCCATTCTTACATGAAAATTCAGATAGAGCTGTAGAAACAAATTATCCTGATCTTATGACTTAGTGTCCCACCAGTAAAAGTGTTCTTTGTCATGGGGTTTCATATTAATGTTTGATGATCATGGAGGATGTTCTATAGGATTCCCCATTGGGGAAGAGAAGGTTATTACTAGTGGCTATGAGCTCCCTTAACCTCACTTTAGAAGAGAGTGTAATGATATATTTCCTCTCTGTGGACTTTTGGGATAGGTGATACAGGACAGGGCCCAAGGTAGACAGCCCTGTTACAGTCCTCGCAAGAGAAATGCTTATGGGATTTAACAGAAAAATGAAGTGGCTAGTTATACTGCTGATGAATCTCTGTAGTAATTACATTAGGGTGGTAGATGGCCTTTGAACAAACCAACCATAAAATTGCTTTGAATATGCACAGTATTTGCTACCAAATTAATAATCATAACATGAAAATAATACAACATATAATACAGTTATTAGAGGACAGGTATTAAAGAAATTTTTATAGTAAAAGCATTCTGGATCAAAATTTAACTTATTATTGTATAAAATTTTGAACACATAAAGGAATTATCTTAGTCAATTTGTGCTGCTGTAACAAAATACCATAGGCTGGGTAATTCATAAAGAACATAAATTCATTTCTTACAGTTCTGGAGGTCAGGAAGTTCCAGATCAAAGCACTAGACATTTCAGTGTCTGGTGAGGGCTGCTCTCTACTTCTACAATGGCTTCTGTTGCATGACCTGAGTTGGGTACAGGAAGGAACATTGTATCCTCAGATGGGGGAAATTAGAAAGGTGAGAGAGCTGTTCTGTTGTCTTACTTCATATATCAAAATTATTTATCTATACAGTCTAGGTCTTTTTCCATATTAGCTCATATTGTCCTTGGTTATAAAAAAAAGTGTCCATATTTGCCACCTAGATCTGTATGGCCATAAAAAATATATTGCCAACAAGACATGGGATAAAATTAATGTTATCAAAGAACATTCTGAGTAATCTGCTACTCAGTTTCAGATTGGCAGCTTTTAAAAAAAATTTTTTTTAGTTGTTTATGGACCTTTATTTTATTCATTTATTTATATGTGGTGCTGAGAACCAAACCCAGTGCCTCACACATGCAAGTCAAGTGCTCTACCACTGAGCCACAAACCCAGCTCCCAGATTGGCAGCTTTTATTTTTCAATCTTACAATCTTCTTGTGTGTTACACATGACTATTAAAAACTTAGACCATAGTGTCTAGGAGTACTTACATGTATTTACATTATTTATTTAGTTACGTAATATCTAATGTTTCCTTTTCTTTTTGGTTGAGGAAATATAGATGTAGTTTGTTTATTTTGCCTTGACAAAGGAAGGAGGAAAAAAATCACAAAGGTAGATTACTACTACATGATGTTAAACAAAAAAATTTTTAAAATATAGATTAAAGAATTAGAACTTTGCAGTATGAATTAAACATACAAATTGTTTAGACAACAAAATGCTTAACAGTGAAGATTATTCTTGCAATTTGACAATCCTTGTTTCTTGAGGTACTAACTGTTAAAAGGGGTGAAATGCTGTATTTTACTAACAATACATTGCCTTTATTATTTTTTTTTCATTTTAAAATGAGAAAACAAAAATCATACAAGCATCCAACAACAAAAAAGGCCAAGATAGAGTTAATCAAAGTGCAGGTCTCCCAACAATGAAGTGTGAGAGCCTAGTAGGAAATAACAACAAAGATTTCTATGTAAAACTGTCAATGTTATTGTGCATCACATATGACAATAAATTCTAAAAGTATTTAGGTTCAGTTTGGAGATTTTTTTGTGCTCTCCAGTAGGATAGAAGATCAAGAAGAGTCTGCATAATCAAATCCCTCTAGCCTCTAGTAGCCCAGAAGGAAGAGGTGGGCACAGTTACTGATGGGGTTAAGGAGGCCACTGGAAGTACAAAACAAATACACAGTGGTACCACCACTGCCACCATCACCACCACCACCATCACCATAACCACCACCATGATCACCACCACCATTACCATCACTATCACCACCATCAATGTGGCCATCACCTTCACCACTACCACCATCATCACCACCATCACTATAACCACCACCATTACCACCATCACCATCACCACCACTACCATCATCATCAACAACATCACTATCACCACTATCAATGCTGCCATCACCACCACCACAACAACCATTGCCATCAACCAACATCACTACCACCATCACTGATCCTGAGTGTAGCCCCACTGACCTTCTCTACTCTGACCAAACACAAGAAATTGATTACTGCACCTTTAACTTAATACTTTTTTGAATGGACAAAATGTTCTCAGACAAAATATGTTCAGTTTTATGCAAAAGTGCTCTCCAGTGAAAGAAGTAAATAATGACAAAGGGAATGCGCTTTAGGTGAGGAATTGCCATGTGAGGCTACTATTTCCATAGCTATGAAATGATTCACATTCCCAAATCAGTCTTAAAGCTTCTTTCTTGGCAGCTGTTATTACTCTTATAATAGGTAGGGGAGTTATGGAAAGCATTTATCTTGATTCACCTTTCAAATGGTGTAAAGAAGAACGAGCGTGATTCAGCACACAGTGGGGACGATATATGGGTAAGTACCATAGGGCAAGCAATCAATCCACTTGACAGCACAGGAGTGACAACTCAAACTGTATCAGGCTCTGACTCAATCACTTTCTGCTTGAATCCTGACCCAAAGACCTCCAAGATGTGGAATTCTGAGCAGTTTAGTTTAGTAAAGTGAGAGAGTCAGAACAACCTCCCTAAGAGGATTAAATGTGATTTTACATGTATACAACAGGTATGGATCTATCAAAGGACAAGATCGCAACTATTTAAAGGTCTTCATTGGATTTATTTTCTAGTTTAGAATGAAGTAACACATCATTCTATAAAACAAGGCATGGGAAGGGAGGGAGGGCAGGCCTTTTGTAATTTAACTTTGGAAATACCCTTGAGACATCCAATGACTGCAACCACCCACTCACCACCCAGGGATCTAGTGCTGTTTCTCCTGGTTTCCTTCCTACATTGAAACCAACTTCAAGGCCCAGAAGTCTTTACCAGGTGCTATGGTTTGGTGAGTGTTTCCAAAAGTCCATGTATTAAAATTTCATCCCTGGGGTGGTGGTATTGAGAGGTACTCTGGATCTTTTAGGAGGTTGTAGTTTCTTAAGTCATTAGGGATATACTTCCTGGCTCAAGGTTTAAGGGTAACTCTGCCACATATTCCTGCCATGATGTGCCCTTCTTGCCAGTGCCCCAAAGCAGGGGCCACCCAATCTTGGTCTAGAACCTCGAGAACTATGAGTTAAAACAACCCTTTTCTCTTTATAAGTTAATTTCCTCAGATGTTTTGTTATAGTAATGTGAAGCTGCCTTATCAATCAAGCTCTTTTTCCCCCAACTGTCTAGAGAGTAATGTCATCTTTCCAGGGATAATATCAGAGGGCAGGTGTAGGATTCCTCTCTTCTCAGGAGCCACAGGTATCTCTCGATATCTTCAAATGTCACTTCCCACTTGTCTCTAGGAAGTTAAAATACTTTCATTGCCTTGAGAATTACTAAATATAAGGTAGGATGTTTCTGAGGGGAATAAGTTATACATCAACCATATATGTAACCATCTATCATATATGTAACATTTAAGTTCACAGTAGTGGTTTGGGCAGCATACCATAATCAAACACATTCTGCATAATCAAACATATTTCTGCAGTGAAATATATGAATATTTACCCTACATGAATAAATAAAGAGATAAATTGCCTTGCAATGCCCAAGTCAGGTTTGACCAACAAATAAACTTGCTGCAGTCTTATAAACTTTTGGTTTCAGGGTTTTTGGGATTTCATAAGCACCGGAAGAGATTGTGGATCAGTAATTGAAACTGAGTAAGTTAGACATAGATATGATATAACCCCACTACACTACAATAGAAACAAACAAAAAAAAAGGTGTTGCTAAGAAGGTCTGAAAATATTTTACAGAAGAGAAAGCCTGAAACAATGACTAGAGAATGTGTGAAATCTGCAATGATAAAAAAAAAAGAAGAAAAGAGGCATCCTGTATGAGGAATAAAAACTTGATTACACCCAACATCATTTGTCATAAAGAAAGTGAAAACTTAAATAATGAGATAACACTATTTACCCATTAGAAAATCAAAATTGAAAAATCTGAAGATACAGTAGTCCCCTCTCTTATATAGGAATGGCACGTTCCATCCCTAGTAGATTTCTGAAACCACAAATGCTATCAAACCCTACATACACTGTTATTTCCTTTATTCACCATTGTGTTAGTCGAGTCCCAGAGTGAATCTGTCCTTCCATGTTTTATGCCTGGTATTTCATTTGCATCACCATTCTTGTGCTTCGGAGACATTAAGGGAAATAAGGGTCATTTGAACACAGCAGCACTTTAGTATTATGAGTCAATGTGGTAACCGAAGATTCCTATGTGACTGACAGGTGGTTAGCATATGCAGTGTGGATATGCTGGTCAAAAGGATGATCCACATCCCAAGCAGGATGGCATGAGAATTCTGCATGCTAAAAAATATGGCATGCAATTGAAAACTCGCCGTATTTCATGGCATAATCAGCACTACCACATTAATGTATTTCCACAAGTATTCTGTGTATCCTAATCATCTGTCTTTGCACCAAAGACAGTTCAGTAATAAATTATTTTTAAGTAATATTAGCACAATTTAAAAAATTCAAATAATGGTTGCACTACACCTTTTTATTAGTTCATTTTATATATAATATTGGGGTTCATTTTTACAAAACTGTACAAGCATGGAATATAATTTGCCTCAATTCAGTCCCTAGTACTTCCTCATTCTCTCCCCTCTCCTGCCTCCACTCATTTCCCTTTCTCTAGTCTACTGATTTTTTTCCTATTTGTTCATAGGATTTTTTTAGTGCATTATGGATACACATAAAGATGAAACTCACTATGGTATATTCATTCATATATGTGCATCGGAAAGTTAGGTGAGATTCATTTTACTGTTCCTCCCTTTTCCCATCCCTCTTCCCTCCCCCTCAATTTCCTTCCTCTAATCCACTCATCTCTCTTCTACTTTCATGAAAATATCCCCACACATCTTTCTTCCTTCCTTCCTTTCTTTCTTTTCCTAATGTTGGTCTGACTTCAACATAAGAAAGAAAACATTTGACCCTTGACTTTCTGGATCTGGCTAATTTCACTTGGCATGATAGTCTCCAGTTCCATCCATTTAGCAGCAAATGCCATAATGTCATTCATCTTTATGGCTGAGAAATATTCCATTGTGTATATATGCCACATTTTCTTTATCTATTCATCTGTTTATGGGCACCTAGGCTGGATCCATATTTCAGCTAGTGTGAACTTTGCAGTTATAAATATTGATGTGACTGCATCCCCATAGTATGCTGACTTTACATCTTTTGTATATTAACCCAAGGAATGGGATAGTTGGATCATGTGATTCCATTCCTAGTTTTTTGAGGAATCTCTATACTGCTCCAGAGCAGTTATACCAATTTTCAGTCCCTCCAAAAGTGTATGAGTGTACTTTCCCCCACATACATCCTTGCCAACATTTATTATTTATATTCTTGACAATTGCCATTCTGACTGGAGTGAGGTGAAATCTCAGTGTAGTTTTGATTTGCATTTCCCTAATTATTAGATATACGGAACATTTTTTTCATATATTTATTGGCCATTTATGTTTCTTCTTTCTTTTTTATTTACTGATTGATTGATTGCATTTCTTCTTTCAAGAAGAATCTCTTTAATTCTTTTGCCCATTTATTAACTGGATAATTTGTATTTTGGTATTTTGTTTGGTTTGGGCTTTTTTTTTCCTTGGTGCTAAGTTTTTTGAGGGTTTTTTTAAAAATATATTCTAGATATGAATCCCTAACTGAGAAGCAGGTAGAAAAGATCATCTCCCATTCTGTAGACTCTCTCTTCAAGCTCATTACCTTTGCTGCGTAGAAGCTTTTTAATGTGAAGCCATGCCACATATTGATTCTTGGTTTTATTTCTTACACATTAGGCATCTTGTTAAGGCAGTCAGTGTCTGTGACAATATGTTGGGGTGCTGAGCCTATGTTTCCTTCTAGTAGTTGCAGAGTTTCTGGTCTTATTTCTAGGTCTTTGACTTTGAGTTGACTTTTGGGTAGGGTGAGAGATAGGCATCAAGTTTCTTTAATCTACACATAGCTATCTAGTTTTCCCAGAACCATTTGTTTAAAAAGGCAATATTTTCTCCAATGTATGTTTTTGGAACTTTTTTTTTTGGTCAAGTATTAGATAACTGTATCTATATGCATTTGTCTCCATCTTCTACTCCATTCCAATGGTCTTCATTTCAGATTTGGTGCCAACACCATGCTATTTTTGTTACTATACCTCTGTAGTATAATTTGAGGTCTGGTATTGTGATATTCTAGCATCAATTCTTACTCAGGATTGCTTTGTATATTCTGGGTCTCTTATTTTCCATATAAATTTTAGAACTGTTCTCTTTTTTTCTAGTTCTGTGAAGAACTTATTTTTTTGTTTGTTTTTAGTAAGAGGTATTGAACCCAAGGATATTTAATCACTGACCCAACCCCCAGTCCTTTTTATTTTTTGAGACAGGGTCTTGCTAATTTGCTGAGGCTGGCCATGAACCTGACGTCCTCCTGCCTCAGGCTCTCAACAAGCACCACCATGCCTGGATTCATTGGTATTTTGAAGGGGGGTCACATAGAATTTGTATAACACTTTTATTAGTATGTCATTTTGATAATATTAATTAATTCTCCCTGTCCAAGAACATGGGAGTCTTTCCATCTTTGAAGGTCTTCTTCAGTTTCTTCAGTGTTTTCACTGTGGAGATCTTTCATCCTCTTGGTTAGATTTATTCCTAAGTATTTTTTGAAGCTACTGTGAATGAGATAGTTTTCCTAATACCTTTTTCAACAGACTCATTATTGGAGTGTAGGAAAGCAATTGATTTACCTATATTGATCCTGCTACTTTGCTAAATTTGTTTAGCAGATCTAGAATTCTTCTGGTAAAGTTTTTTGAATATTCTAGATATAGGATCATATTATCAGCAAACAGATAATTTGACTTCTTCTTTTTCCTATTTGTATCCTTTTCATTTCCTTCTCGTATCTGGTTGCTCTGGCAAGAGTTTCAAGGAATATGTTGCATAAGAGTGGTAAGAGTCACACGCCACTTTAACAAAATTTGGCATAAAGTCTGCAACAATTATTCAGTGGAATATGATATGAATTGTTTTTGTCTGGAATTTTCGATGTAATATTTTCCAACCACTGAGTAACTGAAATCAAGAAAATCAAAACTGTGGATGGGGTGGAGAAGCATACTGTACCAAATTTTGGCAAGAACAAGAGCACCAGGAACCCTCATATGTTGACAATGGCAATGTATAATTGCAGAAGTACTTTGGAAGATATTTTGGCAGTTTCTTACAAATATAACAGTCCTACAATTTTATAACTGTGTTCCTAGAAACTGCTTTTAAAACTATAGCCATACAAAATCAAGCATGTGAATATTTATATTAGCTTTATTCATAATTCCTCCCAAACTGAAAAAACCAAGGTATCCTTTAATACGAGAGTGGATAAACAAGTGTTTCAGTCATACAGTGGAACCCTACTGAGCAATAAAAAAAGAATGTGCTATCAAGCCAAATAAAGACATGGATGAATCTTAAATGTATAATTCTAAGTTAAAGTACCTAATCTAAAATGGCTACATATGGTATGATTCCATTTATATGAAATTTTGGAAAAGGTAAAACTACAAGATCATATAATCAGGTCAGTGGATGCCAGAGCTTCAGGGTGAGGAATGGTTGAACCAGTGAAGTACAGGCTCTTCAGAGCAGTGAAGCTATTTGGTATGATACTATAATATTGGATCTATGATACCAAGCATTTGTCCAAACTCAAAGAGCTTTTTAACAGAGTCAACACTAATATATGCTATTTTTTAATATAAGAGGGGAGAGAATAGAATGCAAAATATGATCAAAGAATTGAACGATATTACAAATATATGCATAACATCATTGAGGAGGATGGGAGGAAAGTGTTTATCTCTGAAAGAATTGAGCCTCAAGATGTAAAACAATATTAATTCTGATTGATAAAGTGAGGTATGGATCAACAATTCTGAACTACTATCTGAACAATTAAGTGACAAGACGGCAGATTTTGGGAACTAGATTTCTCAGTGCTGGAGTTACAGACAGGAACGAAGCAAAGGCTAAGGAGGTCAGTGTGGTAACGAATTAGAGTTGAAGGCATCAAGATAAACTCATTTATATTAATACAGATAGAGATGGTCACACATAGAAATATTTATGGATAAATGTATATATACTGGTTACTGCACCGACATATATTTACTTGTTCTGTCAGCTGAGAGAGCCTAGAAGCAGACACTACCAAGGCAATGAACACATCTACTACCAGGAATTGCTTTCTAATACCATTCTCCAATAAAGGAACCAAGACTCCCTGGAGAATTGACTGATTTTAAGGCTAGGGCATAATATATAAAGATATGCCCAAAATATCTTGTGTGTTAAAAAGTAAGGAAGTGTGGGTATGTCAAAGTAACATACAAGCCATCATAAAAAGTTCCTAATGGCTAAAGCTGGGAGAATTTGAGCAACAGAATAAAGTAGTATTGGATTATAATCCAAAGTACAAAACAGATTTTCATGAGTCCATACAAATACAACGAAAAGATTGGATGAGTAAATGAATGGGTGGATGAATAAATAAACAAATAAATAAATGGGAGAGAAAAGGCAATTCCCTCATGCAGAAGAATTCCAAATAATTTATGTAGATACTTGTGACCTTAAAAGGTATCCTTAAGTTTAATGAGCAAGAGTGACTTCTTTCCAGAGAGTATAGTAAAAAACAGAGGAAAAAGTGTGATATTGACTCAGCCAGGATATCCAAGTCAAAATCACCAGTGAAAAGTCATATTGACCATATACATGTACCATTGGTATGATGTGGAAGGAAAAGAATGACATTTTACCTCTACTGTCTTCCTCCTAAAGCCTGATAACTCCAATCTAACCATGAGGAAAACATCAGACTAATTTCAGTTCAGAGACATTTTATAAAATACCTGATGAGTCTTCCTCATAACTGTCGAGGTCATCAAAAACAAAGAATCTGGCCTAGCATGTGTGAGTCCCTGGGTTCAATCACCAGCACTGCAAGAAAACAAAACAAAAACCAAACAGTCTGAGAAGGTATCACAGCCAAAAGGAGTATTCTGCTCTCCAAAGTTGTTGACAACTTTAAATCACTAAATTTTGGAATGATTTGTTAGGTAAGCATAGATAAACTATGATAGCTTAATAAACAAAACAATACTAGTTATAGAAAGATAAAGGCTACACAAATAGTATACTAACTGAATGGAAAATTATGTGCTGAATATATCATTAATTTTAAAAACTATAGTTATGATTATATAATTAGAAATAAAGATAATTGGATATAAAGTATATTAAATATATAATAAATTATGTTACATATATTACATATAACATGTCAATTATATGCATGTGTGTATACACATTTTTTTCATTCAAAAATAATGATTGATCATTTGCTAATGCCAGGCACAGTGCCGGCCCTAAAGGATGTGTTTGATCACTTTTCCTTTTCAATATTTGAACAACTATATGTATTTCCCTCCAAAATAATGGCTCATTGTAATGGTGGAACCTCAATTAGTAAAGTTACATCAGTTGCCTACTCAAACTTCATTTCTTACCTTCATCCCTACTAACAGACTCTGATTTTATCAGAGTTGTCAGTGTGCCCATCTAAATTACATTTCTCAGCTTCGGAAGTTGCTATATGGGCACCTGGGAAAGTCTTTCAGGAAACAGGTTTTTGTGTTTTGGTTTTGGTGCTGGGGATTGAATCCAGGGCCTTATGCATGCTAGGCAAGCACTCTACCACTGAGCTATATCCCCACTTCAGGAAAGTCTTAAAGAAGGAAACAGACCTAGACTCTGATTTAGTACCCTAGAACTAGGCATCTGAAGGCACATTCTTTCCCTGTGGCATATATGCAGACTTTCTTTGCACTGCTGCCCCTTCTCAGAGGCTTTGCTATATAGCATGATGGTTTAGAACAACAACCAATGGCTTCCCACAAAGACACATAATTAAATGGTAACAGGGAACCTGAAGTTCCATATGAGGGATTCTTCTCCAGAGCATTTCATAGCAAAACTGATTATGTTACTCTTCCAATAAAAACTTTCAGGGATAGCTGGGGTTGTAGCTCAGTGGTAGGGCGCTTGTCTCAGACCTGTGAGGAACCGGGCTCAATTCTCAGCACCACATAAAAATAAATAAATAAAATAAAGATATTGTATTTATCTACAACTACAAAATATTAAAAAAAAAAACTTTCAGAGACTCCTAACGAACATTCTTATTGTTGTAGCAAGCAAAACAAATTATTTCACTTTAGGAAAATAGATAACTGCAAATCTGTAATAAGCTTTTCACTTGGCAGTATGTATGTCATTTTAGTTTTTGTTGTTGTTGTTGTTGTGGTTTAGACCTTTATTTTATTTGTTTATTTTAATGTGGTTCCTGGGATCAAACCCAGTGTCAAATGTATGCTAGGCAAGTGCTGAACCACTGAGAAACAACCCCGGCCCACCATTCTAGTTTTTATTAAATTTTTATGTAGGCCTTTTTCTAGAAGTAAACTATTTCTTCTCTTCTTTTTTGCATACTAGGGTATGGAACCCAGGGGCTCTTTACCATTGAGTTACATCCCTAGCCCTTTTTGAGACAGGGTCTCACAAAGTTGTCCCTGCTGGCCTTGAACTTGCATTTCTCCTACTTCACCTCCTGAGTGGCTGGGATTATGGGTGTGCACCAACTCGGTTGGCTTTCTGTAAACTTCTTAAGGGCAGAGACACATGAGGGACATTTTAAAGTTTCTCATAACACTTAGATGCAGCACATAGTCTAAGTAGTGGCTGGTCACTGGAAAATGATTATGTTAATTCTGTCACTTTGATTCCCAGCTTAGAATTGAAAATTGCATCTGTATAGAATGTTATACACAATTTCTAAAAACTGGAAAATTTCAAATATATACAAAAGTAAAGAGTATAATAAACTCCTTTAAATTCATGACTCAACTTCAATATTTATCAATACCTTCCTTTCTTCTTACCAGAACATTTTAAAGTAAAATTGGACAATCTATCATGCAAATTCATACATACATACTTCAGTGTCTCTCTCTCATGGATGAGGACTTTTAAAAAATATTTGTAATACTATCATACCCAATATTAATAATTTCTTAATATCTTCTAATACCTAGGTCATGTTTGGCTAGATCTATTACACACACACACAAAAAATGCCTTTTTATGATTGATTTGTTCAAATAAACATTAAAATTATATTTGTTGGGCATGTCTTCCCTTCTTGACTCCCTGTCTTGAGAGAGGGTATTTTTATGTTGTCTAGGTTGTCCTCAAACTCACAATTCTCTCACCTTAGTTCTCCCAAGTTGTTGGGATTACAGGCATGCACCATCAACACAGGGTTTTAAATCTTTTTTTTTTTTTTTAAATTATTGATTCTTTTTAGTTATACATGACAATAGAATTTATTTTGACATAATAATAAATGCATGGAATATAATTTGTTCTAATTCAGTCCCCAGTACTTCCCCTCCTTTCTCCTCCTGCTTCCTTCCCTGCTCCATTCCCTCTGCTCTACTGATTGTTCTGCTATCTAATTATAGCCTTTAAAAAAAAATCTATGAAAATTCCCTTCTCCTGGCTTTTTAAAATTTTTGTTTATTTTTTAGTGGTACTGGGAATCAAACCCAGGGCCTTGCACTTGCTAAGCAGGTGCTCCACCACTGGCCCTCTCTGTCAGTCTTTTAGATACCAGTTTTTGTTAAAGAAGTTAGGTCCTACAGAATTTTCTGTATTTTGGAATTGGTTGAGTGTACTCCCTGGAAGCCTTTTAACATTTTCTTCTATCCACTTTATTTCTTACAACTGGTAGTTTAGGTAGAGAGGATTGATGAGATTCAAGTTCAAAAAATATTTCTTTTTGGCAAGAATACTTCATAGTATAGCATATTGAGAGACACATAATGTTTGTTTGATTGTCACACTTTCAATGACATTGAGAATGATCAGTGGGTTCAGGTCATATCAGCATTAAGTCACCCATTATAAATTCCCTCTTCAACCTTTCACTTAATTGTTTTAGCAAACATTGATGATTATTACTTAGAGCCATTGCTTCAGTTAGGGTTGAAACAATTATTATTTTTTAGTTTGTTACTTTACTTAAGAAATCTTGCCTACTAACCCATGACCTCTTTTGCAATTCTGTACTTAAACATACAGATAAAATTTAAATTCCTTCATGTAGTCTTCCTTGTTTGCTAAAGGGCAGGATTTCTATCCACCTGGCATCTCTCATATTCTGCTCTGCCATAAAATTTCATCTGCCAGTCTGCAGGCCCAGGAGGGTCCACATATGTCCTTGGGAACTATGTATCACTATAATTTTCAGCACAGTGCTCTGAATATAGCAAGTGTACAAAAAAAAATGTGAAAATGTTTTGGTGAGGTGAGTATTCAGATTAAAAATCCCCAATACATACAAACACAAGAGCTGGATTCCAAAATGAAAGACACACACACATACACACACAAATATACATGTAATACCACAAATTTATTAAATACACAGAGAAGAACAAACCCAAACTTTGACAATATCCACAGAGTTTTCCACATTCTTTCAAAAGTTAACAGAAATAAGGGATAATTGAGGGGACATAAATTCATAATTCACGAAACAATGTAGCATACTCAGTTTAAGAATTACACTGAGGAATTAAGACTATAAAATGGCAACATCCCATAGATATTTAAAAATTTGTATTTGCATTTATTTACAATATGGATATAGGTCCTCAAGGACTCATAGAGCTGTAAGTAATGAACTAGATTATGTAGCTGGGCTTTTTGTCTGTTAGATAAGTTCATCCAATGACAATAAAGTCTTACAAAGTGGACAAAACCTCAATAGAAACTGCTTGACCGCACAGAGCCCTTTAAACAAAACATTGCTCACACAAATCCTACATCCAGGGACGCTCATCTTGATCTGCTATTCCTATGCAGAGAATACTTCTGCCAATTGCAATCTGTTTTCATGTGGCATTCTAACTCCCAATTTCTATCCACAGAATTGAGAATGTGGTTTCATGGCATATTGCTGTTAGTTCATAGGCACATCAAACATTCTAGACTTCAGGAAGGTTAGGAAAGGTGATGCTATGTGGGTCAGAAAAAAATAAATCAAATTCCCTGTTTTATCTTCAATTTTTTTTTCCTTCCTTTTGGTCTTTACCTTACTTGGGTCCCCAGGAACTGTTATGTATGTATAGCAGCACCTACACACCTTCAGATTTTTAGCATTTTTAGTTTGGATTCAAAGAACCAAAACAGAAAACACTCAAGGAGTCGTGAGACCTTTACGGTGGTAAAAACTGGAATAGCTGTTTCTTTTAGTTCTGCTCTCCTGTTCTTTCTTTATTTTTAGTAGGAAATTCCCTCCATTTACCAACCCTCACCTTCTAATACTGTAAGCAAGTGAGATCATAAAGGTCAGTTAGTGAGAAATAACCTTATGAATCTGGTAAGTGTGAAGACAAAAGGTCATAGTATAGTCATGGGCCTGGGGGAGACAAAGAACAACCGATATTACAATCAGTGAAAACTCAGGCTTTGTTGTACAATAAGTATCACCGTGTGTTATACAATAACTGGGACCATAATTGCTAATTGTTCAAAGTCCTTTGCACATAAACAATCCTTCAAAATTGAGCATAAATATAAGAATAACAACAAAAAGCACAAAGGAAAGGGGTTCACAGATGTCCAAATACTGCAGTTCTTGGGCAAATCTATCTATTGGTAGTTTTGGTTCTCCAATAAGTTAATGTGAAAACAAAAGCATATCACAAAGTAGCCACTTTAGAGAAAAAAGCAAAAACCTATGACAAATGAATTTCAGCACTTCATTATATGGTGTGTAGGTCTGAAAAAGAGAAATCCAGGCTAACTCACAAAATACTTTATTCATGTAGTATCTCTCTAACAATAAATATGTAAATCTATAACTATAATGTAATTTGTCTCTCAAAATTTGTCTCTTTATTTATATAACCAAATCTTCCCCCAATACTCTCTTGTGCCACCTCCTGCCTCCAGTTGCTTCATAAACCACTCTAAACCCTATCTGGATACTGTGTATGATGAGTGGTCTAAAATTATTTATGCTTTAAAGGTACCTGCAGTATGCTAATCATATGAACATTTATGTCTTTAAACAATATATACTTAGCCAAGATAATTCTTTAAACCATGACAATATCACAAAATGACATTATAATATAACGGACAACAGATTTTTCCCTACTGAACTACATAGTATTTTCTTCATTGATACATTCACCTTTTTTTCAGAGATATACAGAGTTAATTGCAAATTTGTAACAGCTAAGTGTTCATTAACCCATCCAAGCAAATCACCTTGCTTCCAAAATAATATTAACTCTACCTTAGTGTCAAGTGCCTCAGGGTATTAACTGGAAGGAATTCTCATCAGCTAAAGTGGTGGAAGCTGCTCAAGAAGATACATTAAAATTTATCACGAGTGATTTTTAAAAGTGACTGATCCCAAATTCATGTTTATCAGTGTTAGTGCTTTAGAATAAGAATTGACCTCTAAAATAAATACAGTGTCTTCTGAACACAATCAACAAGTGACAGAGCCCGAGCCTACAGTGGAGGTTTCCAGCCCCAGCAGAAGGAATCTATTGTACTCCATGGGTCTCTGTCCGTGCTCAAAATATCTAATATTTTTCATCTATACTGGACGTCTTTGAAGAGTACTATATTGCTTCACATCCTTCTTTCACTGTAACAAAACATATTAAACAAAACTTTTCAGTTCAGTTTAAAAGCAGCTGGAAACCCTATGGCTGCTCTAGGCTGTCATTATCAAAAGACTTATCTGGGAACTTTGGATTCTCAAATATCAGAAACTCCAATAACTTATCAAAAAATACAAGCTCTTAGTTTTGAAAAATATACAAAATCATGGCATAGGTAAATATATCTTGATTGTCAAGGAAGACAAGATATCTGTCACAATCATGCTGTGCTTGTATTTTAGTGACGTTTGTTTTTGCAGTTTCCATTATTTACACTTTTAGGCAATCTCTGACCCTTGGTGTAAGCACGGTACCAAAAGTGGAGAAAGAGCAGCAGAAAGATGAACCCATAACTCATAATAATGTAGAGAAAGACTGGAAACTGGTACTTGCAATCCTCCATGAAAAAGATCTGGCCTATGTGGATGGTGACAATAACAAACTGCACCTAAAAAAAAAAATCAAAGAATAAAAAAGAAAAAAACATTTAGATATGAAGAGTTAACAGTTCTTTTCCTATTAATGTTTATACACTCCTCACCCAAAGCTGGACCAGGGACGTTCACCTTTAAATCTAGCCTCCCTGGGAGTAGAAATGGATGGCATAATATCAAAATCCAGATGGGAGTTTGGAACCACTGTTCAGACCAGCTGAACGGTGCACCTCCAGGGGGGTCCCACTTAAATGTCCACTGGAGTTGTAATCCTCAGAGAACCAGCAGGGCAGGTTCTTTGGCAGTCTGAGTCCTTTACTCTGACAAAATGTACACAGGACCACTACCTCATGGCCTAATTTTCCATATTGGTTTCAAATTTCCAATATTCTCTCCTGTTGTTAGACCAAGTATTTCAATTTTTGGAAAATAAAAATATTCAAATTAGAGTTCCTCTAATTTTGTAGGAACCAATGCATCCCTCAGTCCTCATATCTGCCATGTGTCTCACATTGTCACACATAAAAATAGTTCCAGATGCCAACTAGGTATAGAATTAGCAAGGACTGAGAGGGTACTCGTGTCCCCCTAGTGATACTCAAAGGCTTTCTAGACTGGATCATTCTATGCATTTCTAACAGGATCCTTTTCTATGCCAATGTCAGACTTTGGGGGATATATATATATATATATATATCAGATATATATATATATATATTTTTTTGTCCCTGATTAAAAGGGAACATTGTTCTAGGGAAATTTAAGAAAATAATATTCTATAGAAATAAATAACAATTACAATTCATCTAGTTACAACCATGGCTAAGATTTTCACAGTTTCTTTTATAACCATTTTATTGTTATCATCATCCACTTTCTTTGAATTATTTTAATGAACTTTTCTGACATTCCTGCCCAGTAGCTACTATTCCTTTCATTTTATAGAAGAAGGAAAACTTAAGATCAAGCAAGCTCTACACTCCTATGCCTGTGTGTGTAGATGACTAACATTTGAAATAATCATCAACCAATGTCTACCCTTCACTTCTACATAAAAATTTTTCTACTTTACTAAAATTTTTTTCAAAAAATTAAAGAGTGTGTTAAGTGAAAACAAAGATAAATACAAAATTGTTTATGTAGTATAATATAAATCATATAAAATGTACACACATGTGCATGAAGGAGAAAGCTGAATAAAAACAAAATATAATTTTCAGTATTATAATCTCTGGGAGGTGGAATTATGCTTGTTTTATTTCTCTTTGGCTAATTAGGTGGTATAATTACTCTGCAATGAGCATATATCATTTAAAATAAAAATATTTTTTAAAAAACAACAGTAAATAATTTTCATAACATCATAGAATTTCAAAGTATATGAAACTTATGCCTCTATTTCCTTATGTCTGGTCATTTAGGTTGTTGCTAATTTCAGATAAGATAAATAACTGCATCTAAGGAAAGTACCTTAGAGGAATCTACTAAATTTTACTCAGCAAGTTGTAGGAATTTAACAAAAAAAATCTATCCTTAATAGTCTACGTATAATTAAATTCATAGTTTCCCCTTGGCATTGCTGGCAGAATATGACATCCAATTTATTATAGACTACAAATTTGGAAATATGAAGTTAGCAGAATTCTCCTTTTAATAGAAGACAGTAACACTTAAAGCAAATAATTATCTTGTACCCAAAGTTATAATTTTAAAATTTATAAGCCTTATATATTTTAGGATTAATGCTTAAGTATCATTTGGTGTGAACTGAGTACCTCTGCTCTTTGAAACACTGTCTACTTGAGGTCAGTACTCAAAATGTACATCACACATGTATGTTGATTTACTGCTGTATCCTTTAATCATCACAATACATTTCTTATTGGAGGAAAGATATACTTATGAATGTTAGGAGTAGATAGGCATGCAGAAAGGCTTGAATTTCTAACTTCTAATTTAGTATTAAGCCTATTGAGGATCACATAACTTTGAGGTTGGTTATTTGCTTATTTTGTAGTGCTGGGGATCAAACCCAGGCTTTACATATGCTAGGCCAGTACTCTACCACTGATCTATAGCCCAGTCCATATTTTTAAATAAATGTTGAGATAGCATACAGAGGGTATAAGATACTGATGCTGGTTTAATTGTTTAAACCTCTTGGTTACCAAATATGCTTTCTTTTCAATGAACTTCCTGACAAAGTTCAAATAACATC
Organism: Marmota marmota marmota; assembly: GCF_001458135.2. Lineage (NCBI taxonomy): Eukaryota > Metazoa > Chordata > Mammalia > Rodentia > Sciuridae > Marmota > Marmota marmota. The sequence continues at coordinate 2,519,707 of NW_025999924.1, read as the reverse complement.
AAAAGGATAGTGTGTGGGGGGTCTGGGGTTGTGGCTCAGACGTAGAGCACTCGCTGAGCATGTATGAGGCATTGTGGTTTGATCCTCAGCACCACATAAAAAAAATAAAATAAAGATTAAAAAAAAAAAGATAGTGTCATATAGGGGCCAGAAAGTGTACCTGTGCCATTTCATAAATTTTGTTCTATATTTAGCAAGTACTCTAATTCACAGCAAAAACAAATGACTGCAGTTTATTTCATATCTGGTTTTAAAGAAAGTTAGTTACTCACAAGTTGTAAAGATGTCAAATATTTTTTCCACCACAAATACTTCTGGTAGGCTGGTCCCATTGCACAAAGTCCATAGTAGAAATACATGACTACATGCACAGCTGTATTTATAAAGGCATGGAATGTTCCCAAACCACCTGGGAAAAAAAAAGTTATTATAACCTGGGGATGTTGTTCCTTAAAATCAGACACATTTTTGTCTGACCTGAGATTTTAGTATAACTATTTCTTGAATTTTAGAAGGAAGAAAGAAAAGAACATATAAAATATCAATTATGTTAAACAGTTATCAAACTAGAGAGAGCTTGGTACTATATTTAATAAAATACAAATGCAAATCAGGCAATAAATCAGCACATTTATTTATTATATTCTAATTTAAAAAGGTTTTTTGATTTTGGCTTACTTTAACAAACTGAGTTATCTCCTAAATATGATACATTGTTTAATAATAATCAAAATCTTCTTTTAGTGAAGGTTAACACATATAAAGTACACAAAGTACATTAATGTTAAGTGTTCAACTTTAGGTTTTTCATACATACACCCACATGACCAACACAAAGATCAAGATATAGAATATTCACAATACCACATAGAGTCCTATGTGCCCTTCCCAAGGTAACCTCTGATTTCTATAAATCACTCTTAATTTTGCTTGTCATTAAGCTTTATATAAATCGAGTTACATGGGAGGTACTCTTTCATGTCTGCCTTCTTTCAATCAGCATAATGTTTTAAAGATTCATGCACATGTTGGTGTGTGTACACTAATACTTGTCTTTTTACTGTTGGCAGTATTACACCATATGAATGCATCAATGTTTATTCAGTCTCCTGCTGAAAGATACTTGGGTCATTTCCAATTTCGGCTATTAATAATAAGATTGCGAAGCATATTTTTATACAGACATTGTGTGGAATCAAATCTACTTTTCCCACTCTCATTAATTTACATTAAATATTTTTAGAGTCACAAAAATACTGGCAGTAAAACCATTGGCTTCCATTAGTAGGCTCTGCTAAATTTGCTTTAATCAATTATTGTTTTTTCCAAAATAAACATCTATTAACTGTTCAACCATCCTTGCTTATTAGCTCGATTTGATTATGCCTTCTTATCTTGGTTTTCCTCTTTTAATTTCACCGTCTTTAATTTAGAGGAAGAGCCAAGAACACTTGGGAATGTAAGAAAAGATCTTTTAATTATCTTTAGCTATAATAGTAGTCACTGGAAGAGGTTGTAGGGAGTTTAGCTGATGGTAGGGGAAAAAAAATCCCAAAAAGTTTCCTGAGGGTCTCTTTCTGAAGAGGCACAATGTAAGAAAAATTAGCCTTCTTTATGTACAGTCTGACTGTGCTTATTAATGTTCACCTGGAATTTAAAATTTTCTCCAAAATATTTTTTGTCTTATATACCAGAATTCTTTGATTCAAGAAATAAAACAAACTTCACGTATTTGAACTAATTACGGCAGAGGAAGGACCGAAATCATAAACACTATGAATTACAGAAAGTTTAAAGGAAAAACACAAATTTAACACTTTTAACATAATCATCTAAGAAACATGTCATAAAATTATTGCATATCAGAAACAAATTATTATTTGATAATTTTTCATACCGGAGGCACTTCTAGATACTTCTGAATAGTACCTCTGCTAGAGTACTCCCTTCAAGTGACCTGTTCTACATAATTACTTTTGAGTAGTTAAATCTTCCCCTAAAGCATATTTATGCTATTTCGCTCTGCTTTGTAAACATTTTATTCCTCAGTAGAGTAAATCATATTTTAGCTAATCCTTCAATTTCTACAAATTTTAGAAAAAAAATAATTAATGAAGCTTATTAACAACTCTCAGCTTTTATTATTTAAATTTGGATTATTCTTATTTCCCCCAAAGAAACTTGAATAAATAAATAAATTATTGTGGTGTGAAAACACCTTTTCTAGGGTAATTTAAAAATAGAGCAGTTTTCTACTTCTGATAGCTTAGGAGTCCAGTTGATTCACAGAGAATAAGCCAAATACCTCTCAAGTCCATTTATGTGTCATGATAATAGCCCACAGGAAGTCTATGTCAGCCTTCATAAAGAACTATATCAGAGCCTTTTTGCACTCACACTCCTCTCCCATTATATGATAGAGGAGCAGCCATTTTCCTTTTGGATACTTTGATCATTTAAATGTCCTAAGATGAGAATCCTGTGACAGGGATTGAACAAAACACTGGTGTAGCTAAGAAGGTTTAGTAAAGCCTACTGATCAACAGAAGCTATATAATAAAATCCACTCGCTTTTTTTCTCCTGTAATGAATATTTTCTAAGTTATTTCAATAAGTTTCTTCATAGAACAATCACATCTTAATTAGCAATGCTTTTTACTTTGCTATTTGAAGTACTTTCTGAGTTTGCTTGCTTTATGAGAAGGGGTCTAAAAAACAACCACCTCAGAATGAATTAAAATTAGTGCCATCACATTATACTCCTTTGGTTTGGAAAGAAATAAAGGAATCACCTGGGTAATTATCACAATTTTCCATATTGCTCAAAAGGGGTACATACATAATTAATACAAAAAAACTGCCACAGAAATATTTTCATTATATCCCAGAGAAGGGCACATGATGCAAACAGGAAATTAAACACTAGATAGAGATCAGCTGTGCTCAAGTTTTTGACAAACACCGATTAAACCAGACAGTTTCATTCTAGGAATGGAGGCCAGTACCTCTCTGTACCTCTGGAAATATCTCCTGTTGCTGTGCTTGCTACTGAATAGACTATCAGGTAAGCTGTTCAAGTGTTTACTAGAATTTTACACATAAGAATGAGTGGGAATGACAACTCATGAAACACACAAGAGACCAGAAAACATAATCTTCTATATTTTGTAAAAAAATGGGGACTAAGGTTTGAACAAGGGATCCATTATAAAGTGAATGATATCCATACACATGTTAACATTTAAAAATTGGGGTATATTATATATTCAAATTTTCATTACTGAAAGCATTACTTGTTTTTGAAATGGAAATTTCATCTGTGAGCTAAAATATTAAAGTGAGAAAATAACACCATTATTTAAATAAAATTTACGTATTATATATATAAAATTTTATATATCAGATATACAATACAGAAAAATGAGAAAATACAGAGAAGGAAAAAGAGAAGAAAAACCAGTTTTTATTTCAATATCTCCAAATCAATATTCTGGAGCATTGCTTTGCAATGTTTTTTCTATTTCTATTTATTTGTCAGAGTTGTAATATAGTGTAGCTGTCTTTTGGTACCCAAGGAGATTGGTTCCAGGACCCCCTGAGGATACCAGATGTCTAGATGTTCAAAGTCCCTTAGATAACATGGGATGGTATTTACATATATTCTATGCACATCCTCCCATATCATTTAAATCATCTCTGGAGTACTTATAATACCAAAAAAAAATGTAAATGATATGAAAATGGTTGTTAAGTTGTATTGTTTAGGGAATAATAACAAGATTTAGCATAGATGTAATTTTTTTGCATATTTTAGGTTCATAGTTGGTGAAATACATGGATGAAGAATCCATAGATATGGAAAGTCAACTGTATTCTAGTCTCATGGAAGAAAAGGACATAAATTATAAGGATATAGAAATGTCTTTACTAGCATTCTTTAATATAAAATAATCATTTTCTGATAATTAGGAGTTAAGCTGCTTAATGGAGAAGATGAACTAAATACTTCTCAATATCATTTTGTTTCATGGTATTTATACACATAAAAAATAAACACTCTACTACTAGGCAATGTTCAGGTATTTTGCAATTTTTTGTCAACACAAATAAGGTGTTAATGTATATCACTTAAAAAAAACCTAGAGACACAATGTATATGTGAGAGAAAAAAATAACACAGATAAGTAAAATAACAAAGATTAAATACTATAGCTACATTTGATTTGTGAAATGGACACAGCTAAAGATATCTTGTTAGAAAGTGAATTAAATATTTATATTAACATGCATCATAAGAAAAGGAGTTATATTTACTTTAAAATTTTCTTAACATATAAATGCCAATTTGGGACAAAGAAGAAAATTTTATGTACTGGGAAATCCAATGCCCACAGGCCCTATAGGGAAAATCCTTTACCTACATTTCTCAGCCCTAGTGGCTTTTCTAGGTTGATGCCTAACTGAAATGAGCTATTCATAGAAATATTAAAGCATTGTTTCATATGAGCTATAGGCTTATTTGAAGAATTCTTAAATTTAAGAAACTAGACTAAATAAATCTTACCTTGCTAAGGTAAGAATATGTCCGTGGGGGATACTGCTTATTTAAGACTTTATGATGGGATAAAATTACTGCCTATTTTCTCCATTTCTAGATATTCAAAAACATAAAACCAAAATGAAACCAACAGAAGAGGATGTTTGTCAAGTTTTTGATTTAAACTATTTTCGACTTTAAAAACACCAGAATGCTTTGGGAAGTTAAGATAACTAAAATTTGACCCATTTTTAAAGAGTTGTTAGGTGCTGAGGTATGCCATTGTTTGAATATGGGTCTTTCTCCAAATGTTCATGTGTTGGAAGCTTGGACCCAACATAATGTGTTCTGAAAGGTGGTGGGATCTTTGAGAGGTTGGGGCCTACTGGGAGATGACTGGGTTATGACCATCCCCAGGAAACTGTTTTTGCTGGTCTTTCACGGGTAGATTATTTCCCTCCAGATCAGGTTTATTACAAAAGAGTGAATAAGGACCTTCCCTAGTCTCTTGCTTCTTCTCTTGTCATATCACCTCTCTCTAGCATGCATTCCTGCCATGATGCTATCTGCCATAATATGACACAGAGGGCCCTCACCAGAGCCAAACAAATGAGACTAAGGAATTCTGGACTTTCAGTCTCCAAAACTGTGAGCTAAAGAAATACCTTTTTGTTATTTATCAACCAGCTCCTAATACTTTGTTACAGCAACACAAAATTGACCAAGATGGCATATATGTAAGTTATTAGGAATTTGAAGGCAGATAAGACATGGGAACTTGAGATAAATATTCTGACTTCCTGGGAACATATAAAAAATAGTTACCTAACTAGAGTCCTAGACTTTTTACCATTTTACATATTCACTGTTTATTTATTTGAAGACATGTAATAGAACTCTTTGGGAAAAGAATAAAATCCAAACAAAACTAAAAACATTTATATAAGACTGTGCCTCTAAATCATGTGTACCTAAAGATTTGGGGAAAAAGTCTAACTAACAGTCCTATGTTTACATATCAGGTAATAATTTGAAAGTCAGAAGTTAACCAAAGTGACTCTTTGATTTTTTTTGTTTCTTATAAAGTATATTTAAGGATAAATGTTTTTATTTGTAGCATACATAAATGTTATCATTCATATCACATGATCCCAGCTCTCCCTTGGCTACCTGCAGCAAATTTGACTCCAAACCACCAGGTCCATGGCATGATGGTATGATGGAAGACATGAAGGAAAGTCACTTGGCTATTTTTCTTACGCAGAACAAAAAAGATCTGAAATAATTTAAAGATAATCAAGTTCATAAAAATCATGCAATAATTTATTGAATATTACCAAAAAATTGGCAAAGAGCAAACTATTTCACATCATGATTTGCTTTGAAATAACTGCCTTATGGAAAGGTTATAGAATTAGCTGTTTCTCTGAGTGGCAGCTCGAAAGCTAACATATGACTAGCTGGGGATGACATCTCATCATGGGAGAACCAATAAGAAAGTGAAAAGAAATTTTATGCAGATATAAACAAATCAAAGATATAAAGTGAAGAATTTGGCCAAAAAATGATTAAAAGAAAGACTATTGGTTAAAAAAAATTCCAATGGCTTTTGAAGTTTATGGGAAACTAAAAGTCCTTAATTCTCAGGACTGAAATTATTTTTATTCAACATTGCTCTCTGATACAGCCTATCAATCTGGAATAAGGGATGAGGCAAACCAAGAGAGAGGTACAACATATCAAAAGTTAGCAAGTTAATATAAAAGGAAGATAAAGAAGAGTTAATTTTAAAAATGCAAGGGCAAAGAAAGCAAAGTTGTATAAGAAAAATGAGAAGAGCAACAGACGTACCATTCAGATTGTGCAAACTTGGGGGTTTGTAGAATTTTCACAAAATGAAAAGCAGAATTTTGGGGGGGAAATGTTCAAAAAATATTCAGAATACCTGAACTTAAACTAAGATATATTTTAAAATTCAGGACTAAACAGAATAGTGCAAAGAAAAGTATTACTGTAATGGGAATAGTTGAGAAAGGTAGTTCATAGACGAATATAGAAGCAGCAACAGTTTCCTTGCAGAAGCTGGAACTGAAAACATGCAAAGCAGAATCAATGAAGCAAAAATGCATTTGTTTATGCACATGGAAGAATGAAGCCTGGTACAGCAGGAAAAGCCATAAATTAGCACTCTGGGTCCTGGTCCCAGTCAGTAGTAGCATTCCTCTGGTAAGTCACTGAATTTTTAGCTTTAATTTTTTTCTGAGTGAGGACTCTAGAATACCCTAGGTGTGTCTTATAATATCCAAGCATATTTTTAAAATAGCCATGCTTGGTCTCTACTCCAGACCAATTGACATCACATCCCTGAAGGTGGAGTCCACATTTTGTTGTTTTTGTTCCTAATGCAATTAATTCTACGGCACTATGAAGACTAAGAACCATTAGACTATGACAAGGAGGTTCTCACTTTAAAGTGTGGTCCTTGGATGAACAGCATTAGCATCATCTGAGATCTTGTTAGAAATGTAAATTCTTGAGCACCATCTAAAACCCATTAAATCAGAAACAAGGGGTCCAGGCATTTGTGGTTTAAAAAACCTTCCAGGTAATTCTAACACATTAAAGTTTAAGAGCCACTAGATTCTAATTTCACTAAAGTCTCTTCCAATTCTATCTAACATAATCAGATTAGTCAACTGAGAAGTCGAAACATGTTAAGATTTCCTATAAGCTCAGGGACAGTACACACTTGTCAACCTCAAAATCAGAAAGGATTCCAAGTAACTAAGACATATTTGCCAGAGAGATATAGTCAATATTCAGCTTCTGGAAACAAAGGCTCATGGCTTTCTTCTCTCATTATTGACACTAATCTTTGTCACTCTAATCTTTGAAATTTGCTTCTCCCTGGACCCAGTCATCCAGGTACAGAGTTGATCCTCACCAGGATCTCAAAGGAAGAGCTAGGGCCAAAAGCACACAGTTCAAAAAGACAGTTCGAGAAGTCCTGGTGTTCCCCCAATTCCTCCTACCCCAGTGGTAACCTCACATCCAAGTGTAACCTTAGGAAATTTGAAGCACTTATCCTCTTAAAGGAGTGTGGATGAACATTGCTTTGGTAGAAAAAACTAAAGGGCTCTTTCTTAGCTTCATGAATGTTCTTCATAAAACTACACTACCATCTACATAAAGATGTATAGTTTGGAGAATAAGTGAGAATTAAATGCTTAACTTAATCAAGTGTTAAATACCTTTGGGAGTTTGTGAAATATTGGAAAATAAGCTTATCCTGCTGATTCTAGTAAGCTACTGATAATAAAAGGTAAAAGAGATAAGAGTAGGTCTACCTGAGGAGAAATAGCCCAAGTTATTAGACAACTGAACTAGAGCACTTTATTGCTTTCATTGAAACATCAAATATTTACCAAATGTGGTGACCACATACTCACAGTGTCTAACAGCTCAATAAATTTGGAGAAGTAATAAAGCCAGCAGGTGTGTGCCATCTGCAAAAATACACACAGTTATGATCTCATTTTATTATATTTTTAGCATGGACAAAAGTTATTAATTTTTTTTTTTATAAAATAGACGCAACAAAATTTATCACCTTAACCATTTTGGGCATGCAGTTCAATGGAGTTATATTCCCACTGTTGTGCAACTATCATGACCATCCATCCATAGAATTCTTTATTTTCTAAGATTGAAACTCTGGACTCATTCAAAAATAACTTCCCATTTCCTCCCTTCCCTCCAGTCCAGCCATCATTCTATCTTCTGTGATGAGGTGACTACTCTAGGTACCTCATATAATCATGCAATATTTACCCTTTTGTGACTGGTTAATTTCGGTTAGCATAATATCCTCAAGACTCAGTCATGTTTTAGCATGAGTAAGAATTTCTTTTCTTTAAAAGGCAGAATAATATCCCTCCCTGTCCCCTGTCTACCACATTTTGTTTCTCCACTCATCCCTCCATAGACACTTGGTTGCTTCCACCTTTTGGCTCTAATGAATAATGTTGCTGTAATAGAGAGTATTCAAATATCTCTTTGAGTTCCCCCAATTCCTTTAGGTATATGTACAGAAGTGGAATTTATAGACCTTACGATAATTATTTTTGCATTTTTCTGAGGAACCTGATATAAATTTATTTTTAAATTGGAGAAATTCATAGAAAAAGCACTTATTTTCATTTTACATTAAACAACACACTGATTATTTCATGTAATTTTTAGTTTTCTTCCCCCCAACATATACAATCTGATAATGGAATCATTTAGTCATTCTGAGTTCACAGTCATTATTGCAAATAGAGTCCAAAAGGTTTTAATTTGGAATTAAAAGTTTTCAATTTGGAATTACAAGTTTTTCCAAAGAGAAACTTACCCTTAAAAAAACTTACCCTTAAAGCTGTGGGTGACCGTGAATAGTCAACAATTTCACATCGAAATGAATAACCTGTACCCCAGCCAGACATCACAAACTGCAAGAAAGCACATGCATATCAAAGAAGGAAGTGTTTGCTCAACAGCTACAACAAAGGTAGTTTTGATTGTGACTCCATTAGTTTATCAGCTGAGTAAGCAGTCAGTGCAGCAGAGAAGGCGGTTTCAACAATGACAATCTACAAACACGCTTGACAGAGAAGCTTGACATTGAGAATTTTCAAAACCTTAGATTCATATATTATCTTTATAAACTGTATTCTGACAAAATTTTCCATTTCTTGGGATGGTTATTCTAATATAGTGAAGAAAAATCCCTGGGAGGGTTCTGCTTAAACAGCAGCTACTGAGAAGTAATTTATCTTATGCTCATCTATATTTGTAAGTCTATGCATCTTTATAGGGAATACCTGGCTCTGAATCAGTCTTTTCAACTCTCCCCTATTAGTCAATAATTAAATGGGCAAATTAAAGTTCATTGATGTACTGATAAAGTGACTGAAGCAACTGAGTTTTTCTTGTCCCTGGGTGAAGGGTGTGATGTGAAGTGGTGGAAGATGGCTCTCTTATTCTTTCCTCATTTCAAATCAAGATGGGCCATGAAGGAAGATCAGTATAGTAGAGGAAAGGGACTTGGTTAGGGACAGGGGAGGGCAAGGGGAAATACTGGCAAATGATATTGGCCAAATTATATTGCATTCATATACAAATATGCAACAACAAATTCCACCATTATGTATAACTATAATGCACCAATAAAAATATGGAAAAATAAATTTAAAAAATCAAGATGGACCAGACCCAAGACTCACATACTAGTTGTGATTTGGGTTCATAAGATGAGAGAGGAGAATGCTCTTGTTAACAATAGGAGTACAATCTGGAAGGCCTTAATTCCAACACGCCCACAAAGTGACTTTCCACTGGTGGTGAGAAGAAAAAGCCTATTGTTGCTAAGTCTGAATTGTAAATCAAAGATTATATTGACATTCTTTCAGGCTGATGGTGGGAAGACCTTCTTTTAAAAACAGTATCTGAAAATGAAAAGCCGAGGACTTTAATTTTAAATTAATGCATATGTTAAATGGTTTGCTTAATTTGGGATAGGACAATATGATTCTCTTTAACTTCTTCTCACAAGTGCCAACATCTTCCTTGCACTGTCCTCCTCCTCAGTTTTATGGTTATATCATGTTCTGCCACTGAAACACATTTTTAAATTTCTATTTTTGTCACTGATAAAGCTAAAATTACAACTTCACAATAAATTAAATTCAAAAGCAAACACCTATTAGTCTTTATCAAAATGACATTTTACTGGTGCAAAAAAAAAAAAAAAGAAGGAACAAAAGAGAACAACTTTTAATGATGATATTTAAAAATACAGCTTCCTGGGCTGGGGTTGTGGCTCAGTGGCAGAGTGCTTGCCTCACACCTGTGAGGCACTGGGTTCGATCCTTAGCACCACATAAAAATAAATAAACAAAATAAAGATATTTTTAAAATAATAATAATAAATAAAAATACAGCTTCCCTTTCTGATACAAGCTCCTAGTTTGATTTATAGGACAATATAATACATTGTTAACCTGACAAATTATGAAATACTGAAATTAAGGCTCACAAAAGTACAAGATACACATTTCATGGATCAGAAAAAATGTCTCACAAAAGCAGGTCAACAGATCTTTTCAAAGGAACAAGGGAATGTGACAAACGGCTAATTCTGTTTTACAAAATCCTGCTCTAGTGAATGTTCTCATGTCCTCTTATACTCAGACTCATTTTGACGGATGTAAGTAATACTCTAAGCCCAGAGCTGTTTTCTTAAACTGAGGTGGCTAATTCTCCACCTTATCCTAACACAAACAAGTGCTGTGTTGAATAGAAGAAGCGGTATGACTTGGCCTATAGTGGGGTCTGACCTGGTCTGTCTTTATTAGGGTCTGACAGATGCCAAGTATCTATAACATTTGAACAATCACTCAAAGGCATCTGAGTTCCTTTAGCCTGATGAGTTTCTCTTTCCTTTTGTTCATATCTGGCCAAATATCCCTAGTGGAGGTGTTTACACCAAATGAAACCATGCTGCACACAATAGCCATGTGTTCAAATGCGCCATCAGCAGATGGCATGTGGTTTGGCTGCTGAAAGTCTGTTTAAACCGAGAGTGGAACGTAATGTTTTCCCTATGTTAGGCTCATTCCAACAACCCATGAAGTTTTTGCTATATATGTCTATGTTTGAGGCTAGCAATAAGAAGAAATAATTTATATTTGGCAGGTAATAAGCCCTGAAACTTGGTTTATTCAAGTATTATTCAAGTAACTCAAGTATTTAGGGTGAATGCAGATAGAAACTCTCAAATTTAGATGTTTTCAAACCTTCTTTTATGTTATAATTGATAAAATGGGAACGCAAACTGCCTGATTATAACTGGTTTCCTTTCCAGTCTGAGAAATACATTTGGGGGACATCACAATCAATGACACAATCAGACAGAGAACCTAAGAATACCAGAGCATTCTGGGATCTGAAAGACAATTTGATTGCATTCTGGTTTTATAAAATGAAAGGACTGAGGCTTAGCAAGATTTAGTAACTTCCTCAAAATCATGTTGAATCAGAGTACAAAGAAACCAAGAGTTTCCACCATGATAGTGACAACTCATTTTAGAACAGGATGAACTCTGATATCAGATAGACCTGCATTCAAATATTAGCAAAACCAGGACTAAATAGTCCTTGGTCTCCTAGCTTCCAAATTTATTCTTATCACTACTGTAACATGCTACTGCTATGTCCTATCTCTGAGAACATGCTAACAGCATGTATTTTCTGTTTCCCATCCCTACTACTCTTTCTCAGTCCAATGCTCATACTCTAGAAGGGACAGTAGAGTGAGTTAATTTAGAAAAAAAAGTAAAGGAAATAGAAAGTAGCAGAGTGAGTCCAGACTTAGGGAAGGCCCATGAAAAACAAAGCTGGAGCATGAAAAGTGACCTGATCAGGTGGATTTGCAGCAAGAAGAGGGTAGAAAGGATGCTCATGGTGAGACTCTGTTGTAAAGAGAGGCCACTGAAGTCCTGGGGGATTCATATGAATCCCAATTATGACTAAGCACAAGCTCTGCTGGAGAGGAAGTAAAAAAGAGGGCGAGGAAGCACTGGAGTAGGAGAAGAAGCAAAGAATCCCAGAGAAGCAGATCTGTGAGGGTGGCTGAGATACTTTTTAAGAGCAGAAGGAAAAGAGAACATCCATGAATATGCTTTTGGTCCTGGAAGATTCCCATCTCCCTTAAGAACAATTCAGGAATAGACTTCCTACTGCTTTGTATGGTTCTGTATTCTCTTTCCCCTCAAAGTTCAACCAAACCCAAATAGTCCACTGTTGTACAGCTCATCAGAGCACACAGAAACCAAGAGTTTTCACCATGATGGTGACAATGCATTTCAGAACAGGATGAACTCTGATATCAGATGGACCTGCATTCAAATATTAGTTTTCCACTCACCAGCTATGTGACTACTTTGAGTAAGTTACAGAATTTCTCTAGGCATAAGTTTCTCCAAAGCTAACATTTATGGACTTGTTCAGTCAACTACTAAGGCTAACTGCGTGTAATCCCTGGATTAGGAATTAATTCTTCTCACTACCTGAGAAGTGGACTACCCTGAGATCCTCTAAAGAGTTTGTTATTTGATGCAGACCTAACCATTTTTTATCAAATACCTGCTATAATGAGTGCAGTTTCTGAATTCCTTAATTATTAAAGGTTGCCCTATTTTTAAAAAATGACATAAACAGAAAGACTCAGGCAAAATTCTTCCATTAGGAATACTGGGAAAAAAAAAAAAAACAAACAGGGAATACCGAAGACACTTGCCTCATAACACATATACAAAGAAAAGAGTACTATGGAAAAATTGTACGTTATCATCACTTTCTTGAGTTCAAAGGGTTTTCGATTCTCCATGAGCTTTGGTCCCAGAGAAGTGACAAAATAGACATAGAGTCCCAGGATGATGGTTTGTGGCAGAGGCGAGGACATGAGGAGCCAATCTTCAACTCTTGGATCTAAGAGAAAAATAATATGTAAGTGCACACTTGCTTAGCTAAGAGATATGGACAGCAAACAACACTTCCTGAGGTAAGCACCTAGATTGCAATGCTGACAGTGTAGCTTTGGGCAGTGGTCACCAGTTACTTTAGGAAAGGTAGTGGGAAATCATCAGAGATGGTGGAACATCCCTGGCCTAGAAACAGTGAGGATGTTACCACCCTTGGATCTCAAGTAGTAAGCAGACCTCAGAAGGACTCATGTGGAGCAACTCTTCTGGGGAGGAACTGTTATAGAATGAAAGTCTGTGCCCTCCCAAAGTCCATATGCTGAAACCTTAACCTCCAATGGGAGGCTGATGGGCTTTTAGGAGGATGGAATCCTCATGAATGAGTTAGTGCCATTATAAAAGGGACCAGGGATTTCTCTTGCCCTCGTTGTGCCATGTAAGGATATAGTGCAAGAAGACAGCAACCTGGAAGGAAGTTCTCACCAGAACCCTACCATGATGACAACCTGATCTTGGACTTCTGGCTTTCAGAGCTGTGAAAAATAAATTTTTGTTGTTGGTGACAGACAACAAAGTAGCCTGAATAGACTGACAAGCTATGACCATCAGTTGGGCAGGATCTGGCCTGCCCAAGACAATTCTGCAAGTAAATGGCCAAAGAAATAGACACCTGAAGCCCACCCTCCCTCTCTCTGGTCTCCTGAGGTTCTCCATTGACTGAACCCAATCAGAAACCAGTGCACAAGGGTGTAAGCCCAAGATATAGTCCTACTAGTCATCCTCCAAGGGCCTAGCACAGGGTTGAAGTAGATCTGGAGGAAAGGTCACCCCATAATGGTCCATCATCCATCTATAACCACTGTTAATATTCAAAAGTTGTTCATCCAGACATTCTTTTATACATAAAAATGTTTGTTTGCTGGCTTCTTAACTTTCTTCTTTCCCTAAGAAAACTGGCATATTTCCATATATTCTGAATCATAGAATCATAGAGTTTAAAGGGACCTAGCATCATCTAAGTACCTAAAGTGTGAGCTCTGCATGTCCAAAATTTGGGCTAACCAACATGATACTCTGTGTGTGTGTGTGTGTGTGTCCTGGCCTTGCAATCATGAAAAGAGAAATTCACCCAGTCCTTGCCAGTTTCAGGCTGGCAAAGTTGGATTGATTAAAAACTTCAACTCAAGATGAAATGTGATTAGCTCTATAATTTGAAGTGTAATTCAAGTGGAATTTCACTGAATGGCCTCTTGAAGCCAGAGTATATGAATGAAAATAAGTATAGATAAGTTTCTAGTTATATCTGACTCAAAATTGGCAAGACTTGGAATTTGAGTACTTTGATGAGCCAGAAAAGAAAAGTGGGGAAATGCAGGCCTTGCTTATTTAAATTGCGAATGATGAGGCCAATTACTGACAAACTTTGAGTTATCCCTGAAAGTTTGACTTCCCACCCCAGATTTCTTCAGTAGAGCTCTGTGATTGATGACTCACTGGGACTCACTTTTAGTGCTGGAAAGCTAACTTTTGAGAGTTGGCTGTACATGTAGCTAGTAAGATGATTTATCTACATTCAAGTGGGCCTCCCTCAAAAATACTGACAGATGTCCCTGTGTCTAAATAAATAAAGCCAAAGAGTCAACATTTAGCTCTGAAATAGACCCTATGATACTTAGGAAATTAACTGATGATTAAAGAAGCCCCGAAAACAGAGGAGGCAGAGACTAGTCAACAAATATTGATAGGAAATCTAGGATAGGAAAATTAGTTGATAGGAAAAATAAAGAGCAAATGGAGTTTGCTCTTTACTTCATATCCTAAACAAACATGCCCTTAACTATGTAATGGATGTAAGATATCTAAGGACTCTCCATAAAAGTGGGGAGACTACTGAAATGCTGAGTCAAACAGGCTGCTTGCTGCAGGAGTTTAGTGCCTGTGTTCACTGTGAATGGACAAGGTGGAACAGGGGTATGTAGTATTCTCTAAACTTAATTGGCCATGAGACCCTGTTTTTTAATAGAATACCATTTAACATTGTATTGAACTAATGCTCTGTGCAACACAGTTTGGGAAGTAGAATTTATACATTTATTTGTTGTTTGTTTGTTGAGCCAGTAAAGATTAGGTAGTAATAAGTGAAGATAAATAGGAGTCTACTTTGAGAAGAAAACGTAAAATTTTTTAATTGGTTAAACACAGGGAATGAAACATAGATAGAAGCTAATAAAATATTCAAATTTTTAGAGTTTGGATAAAACTCTAGAACATCATTACACTGAGAACAGAGAATAAGAAGCCAGAATGGTCAGGTCAGAACACTTTATATTAAAGGTGCCTGTAAAACATTTGTATGGAGATTTCCATAAGTAACTGGATATATAAATCTGGAATTAAGAATGAGATCTGAGTCAGAGATAAAGGCTTGGGGGTTACTGCCACATAAATGATGAACAATAAGAGCATTGAGACAGGCTAAAGTCAGAATTCTAAGGTCCTGACATTCACAGGAGGAGAGGTAGAAAAAGACAACTTAGAAGAAGACTGAGAAGCAATGGCTAGAGAGGTAGAAGGAACACCACAAAAGTGAGATCTCCGAAAGCTAATGAAAGAGTGAATTTTTGGAAAGTATTAAATGAGGCAGAGAAAGAAAAAATGTGGACTGAAAAGTGCCACTAGGTCATTGATGCTCTTAGAAAGAATGATTTTAGCAAAGCATCATGCACAGAATAGAAATTCAACACAAGTTTCCTGACACACACTCTCAAAATTATGAGGTTCCAAAATTTTAAAGTTTTTTCCTATGTTATGTTTGTCATAGTTTTAAATCTGGGAGGAAAAAGTACAATCAGCTATTCATGTATGTGTCACTGAAATTTTCATTGATTCTATTAGTTATCCTTCCTTATAAAAATAGAAGTTTCCTAGTACTTCTGGTTGCCATGTGCAATTAAGATGGCCATAATAAACTCTGGCTATGGACTTATATGTTACTAGAGAAGTCTCAGTAAATAAAAGCTATAACAGAACTGTGGCCAGTGGAGAGAATTAAAACTGGTCAATCTTTGATGGCTTTCTTCTGTCAGTGGGTAACACAAACCTTAAATATGTGAACCTCATAAATCATAATATTCTGTCTAGCTTTTATTCCAAATAAAATAAAGACTAATTAAAGCAGTACCAAAACAAGACCTCTGGAAAGATGTTAAAATCACCACCTTGAATGATGAAGAGTACGAATGATTTTTTTCATTTTTTTTCCTTTTCTTTATAAACAATTCCAAATGTTTCTCTTAACATGTTTCAATGCATCCCATGTATGGTTAAAAACTAGGTTACTTTTTAAGTGTCAGCAAAAGAACTCCTTAATTAGAGATGTATTTCATTTTATTCTTTCACTGACTCAGCAAAGGGGGGAATCAAATGACATCATCTTTCTGTTCTTCCTATGACAATAGTAAAAAAGAAAATACGCCAGGAAAAGCTTGCTGGGCTGACTCAGGAAGCAGAATTCCTGTAATTTAACATTTTCAGCACACACCTTGTCTTAAAATCTTGTATGTGACTTTCAAGTTCTAAGGATAAAAAATTATCATGGAAAAATCTGGTTAATTTAATTGGATGCTGTTTTCAAATAATAAAATAAAATACCCAGCTTTAAAAACCCTATTTTAGCAGAACTCTGGTGCCATTGGGTCTGTGTTATGACCCTGGCTCTCCCCATGGCCTGCTATGTGACTTTGGGCAATGAACCTGACTTCTATATACTAACTTTTTAAAAAATCTGTGCATTGGCATAAAGTAATACATATTTCATGAAGAATTGAATAAATTTTATGCAAAGAAGTCAAGCACTCAGTAAACTTGCTATTGTTATTACAGCATAGCTCAATTCTGTCAGCACAGCAGAATCACTTCCGGAGCATTTAAGTGTCAGATGACTATATTATATATAAATCCTGGTCCAACTGATTCAGAGTCCTAGAACATGAGGACCAGGTGTCTGAATTTTTAAAAATCTGCCATTAAAAAATAATGGGCAAAGGACTTGAATAGACATTTTTCAAAAAAGACAAACAAAATGGCCAACAGATATATGAAAATAATGCTCAACATCACATCAGGGAACTGTAAATCAAAATAATATCACCTCACACCAATGGGAATGGTTACTATCAGAAAGGCTAAAGACAGCAATTTCTCACCAGGGTGTCAAGAACAGGGAACCTTTGTACGCTCAGGATGGGGAAGTAAAATAGTACAGTCCTTATGGAAAAATATACAGAGGTTCCTCAAAAAAATTAAAAATAGATATACCATATGGCCTGGCAATCCAATTTCTGGGTATATGTCCAAAGAAAATTAAATTAGTATGTATGTTGAAGATCTATCTGTATTCTTAGGTTTGCTGCAGCATTATTTGCAATAGTCAAGATACAGAATAAACTCAGATGTCCATCAACAGATAAACAGATAGAGAAAATGTAATATGTATGTACACACCCACACAAAAATATTATTTAACCTTAAAAAGAAAGAAAAGCCTGTCATTTGCAACCACATGAGTAGTCTAGGAAGACATTTTTATGCTTGGTGAAAGAAGTCAGACACAGAAAGATAGATACCATATGATCTCACTTCTATGTGAAATCTAAAACCCCGGAACTCATAGAAACGGAGTGGAAAGGGCTGAGGTTGTGGCTCAGCAGTAGAGCTCTCGCCTTGCACATGTGAGACCCTGAGTTCGATCCTCAACAACACATAAAAATAAATAAACAAAATAAAGATATTGTGTCCATGTATAACTAAAAAAATATTAAAAAAGAAAGAAATGGAGTGAAAAGGTAGTTACTAGAGGCTGGAGGAAAAATGGAAAGGGGGAAATGTTGGTCAAAGGGTTCAAACTTTCAAACAGGAAGAATTTTTTTTTTTAATTTACTGCATAGCACGGTAACTATAGTTAATATTAGTGCATTACGTATTTTAAGAAGGTTAACAGTAATTTTTTTTTTCTGGTACCAGGAATTTAACTCAGGGGCACTTAACCACTGAACCACATTCCCATCCCTTTTTTATTTTTTATTTTGAGACAGGGTCTCATTAAGTTGCTTAGGGCCTCGCTAAGTTGCTGAGGCTGGCTTTGAACTTGCAATTCTCCTGCCTCAGCCTCCCTTGTTGCTAAGATTACAGATGTGCACCACCATGCCCAGCCAGAATAATTTTCAAATGCTCTCACCACCAAAAAAGATCAGAATTTGAAGTGCAATCACTTCAAATTGAGCTAATTACCTCAGTCCAATCATTCCACAATGTATCCACCTACCACGACATCACTTTGTGCCCCATTACAATTATAATTTGTCAATATATAATAATTTCTTAAGTTTGTTGAGATGATCATGATGACTGTCAGAGTTAAGAACCAGGGATCTGGTGGGTGACAAAGTCCCCTAAACTCAGTGCTGCAGCATTCCTCACTAGGTGCTGGGCAGTCTTTATGTACATTCCCTGCCTCATTTGAATCTGTGATAGTCATCTTCCGTACAATTGCTAAATTCACTTTCTACAAGTAAAGCTCTGTTAGATTATTCTCTTGCTTAAATTAGCTCTCCCTCATAGAGAAAATAAAATTCAAAGATGTACATAACTCTGACTCTAGTTCAATTTTCCTACCTTGTCTTTTAGCAATAGTTACACACCTTTCCAAAAAGGGAGTCTACTTCCCAGAGAGGTTAGTAGAACTCTCCCCATGAGATAGGTACCTACAGGTCAGGCATGGATGACTCGATAGGGGGGTTTTGGAAGCCACTGTGCAATAACATTTAAACTTACTTCTGACTCAATCTATGATCCCACAAATTGCATCAGGTTCAGGGGTGAGTGCTCTCTAGTTTCCCCAGAGACAAAGGCTAATGAGGGAGGGAAGGTTTCATGTATCTCTCATTTGGCATTGGAGTTGGTTTAAGTATCATGAATAGAGCCAAAGCAGAGGATGGGAAGACAATCCATCTGACCACCTATACCCCAGAGACTACCAAAGTTCTGATTTGCCACTAGCTTAATAATCCTTTTCTAAGAGTTCCAGAGAAGGGGGAGGAAAGGAGAGAGGGAGAGAGAGAGAGGAGAGAGGAGAGGGGAGGGAATGGAGAAAGCACAATGCTGAATTTATAGAATATTAATGAGCTTTTCCATCATATAATAAGACAGTGTTCTCTTCTTAAGTAGCATGTACTAGATCAAAGAGTACCCCCTTAAAGATTCCAAGCACCAATAAAATAAAGAAGCTGGAAGGAAAAGCAAACATGTACCTCAAGTACTTTCTAAAGCACCAAAGGTTCAGAATGGCAGCAATCTTACTTGTACTACATCTTTTGCAAAAAAAAAGCCAACTAAGTCTGAAAAGCCATTCCTACTATCCAAATACAAAGAAAGATGCTTTTTAATCATCAAAACCTTTCTCACTTCTATATCTAGGGTACCTCCCAAACAATAATCTAATAATCATTGTAAAATCCTCTTGTAGCTTAAATATTAATTAAGCCACCTTAAATTTTTGTGCTGTGGAATTTTCCACATGAAATAACCAGGCATGACTACCACTTCTCCAGCAATCAGAAAACCAATGAATAGCTGTAAGTTTTCCCAAGGCTACTCAGGATTAGGGCCAATGCCAAGAATATACTTGAAATTCTTGGCCCTTGATCATGGATTCAGACCTTCCTGGGGTAAGCACAGTAAAACTGGGCTAAAAGGACCAGAAATGATTCCTAATGCCTCTCAGAGATCAATATCACACTAAGAAGAAGAAAAAAACTCTCCTGTTATTCCTGAGAGGGTTTTCATAAAGTTGTACATCTCAACATAAAACCTTTTAACTATACGTTAAGACATGATAGAAAAAAATAAAAATAATTTTAAAAGTGATATGCTATATTAAAAATATTTACAGATGCAATCCTCTGTCATCTGTAACAATTGTCACCACTATTTGTGTTGGGGTACCTCCCAAACAACAAAGTAATTTCTGCATATTATCAAGTAGCTGGTAGGTATTATTCTCACCTTTGTTTAACTCATAAAGCAACTGAAACCCATAGATGATAATAATTTGTTCAAGATTACCTAGTTGGTCCACAGTAGCAAAGAATCTTGATTTAGGTCTTCCACATTCCTCATTCCACATCCCATGCCCTCTGTCCTCTTCCCAAGACTTCATATTAACATAATTTCAGACAGTGGCTTTCTCTTTGGTCTCCTGGCCTCTCTCTCCTCTCATCTTCCCTGTTCTATTTGCAATGCTGTTTCTAGGATCCTCCCTACTCTCCATGTTTAAGCACCTCCAGCTCCTTATCAGTCCACTGTTTTATCTAAAAGGCTCAACTTTTCAATAGAAATATTACTAATAAAAAGCAAAAAGTAGATCCACAGATAAAGATGGAAGTAGAATTCTGAAGTAGCTCATACTAAAACATTTTGTACTTCTAGTACCATATAAATATTCACCATCATTTAAGTCCAAATTTGGTTCTTGAGTGAGGATATTGATTATCTGAATCTCTTGAGTTCTTGCATTTGGAATAGTCTATTTAGCTTCTGAGTTAAAATATTGATTATCTGAATCTCTTGGGTTCCTGCATTTGAAACAGTGAAAGCAAGATTTGGATCATAAGAAATCCTCTCTTCCAAATATACCAATTCAAAAATTGTACCCAAATCCACTTGGTTTTCTAAGTATGAATAGTGAGAGTTCAGTTATCAATGTATATCTCTACTTCAAAAACAACTAAAATTTTAGCATTTAAGTTAAATATTGAGTTTATGAGAAATTATAAACCTTCAGAGAAAGCTGACCTGTCAAGAAATCTATAAGTTTTCTGTGTCACTGTGTAAGTTGAAAAACTCAGGAAAAAAAGGAAACAGTCATTCTCTATCCCCTACTAGAGAAGAACTTACTTATGGGATACTAAAAAGATCCTTGGCATTCTTTGGGGGCAAAGTTGTTGGGATCTACTTTAGTGAAAGAAAATTGGTCTTTAGCAGTCTACTGAGAAAGATGTCAACCATGAAACAGTATGTCTTTGCTAAAATCATTGCAAACTGAGATATAATTTAACTGTGTTAGATGCTAAGAGGTGACGCTTTTTCCCTCCTGAATTGGTGGACATGTGATTTCTGGATAAGAAAAACCAAGTGGTTCTTAAAGTGATGCTGGTGGTAAATATGTGCAACTGTCACTCAGAAATAGATGTTATATACCAGAATACTAATCAAAAAAGAAAACACAGGTTCTAGTCTTTTCTTTTTCTTTTTTTTAAAATACTGTTTAGTTTTCAATGGATTTTAATTTATTTATATGTGGTACTGAGAATCGAACCCAGTGCCTCACACATGCTAGGCAAGCACTCTGCCACTGAGCCACAACTCCAGCCCTAGTCTTTTCTACCATCAACTAAACATGACCTTATACAGGTCATATCACTGGGTCTCAATTTCTACTCTAAAATGAGACATTCGCTTCAATTATATATAAGATTCATGTAAGCACTAATATGCTCTGATTACTTGCCTATTTAAAAATTTCCTTTGTTCTAATTTAAAGCACTAGTTAATAGTTATAAAAAACAACATGTGCTGGTGTAGTTTAAAAAAACACAGACATAGGCTGGGGTTGTAGCTCAGTGGTTGAGCGTGGTTTGCCATGCATGCGTGAGGCACTAGGTTCGATCCTCAGCACCACATAAAAATAAATAAATAAAACAAAGATATTGAGTCCATCTACAACTAAAAAAAATTTAAAAACACAGACATAGATAAGTAAATAAAAATCAGGCTATGTGTATAGCACAATGGTATATAGAGTACAGGCTGAGTATGTGCAAGGTCCTGGGGTTTAATTCCCAGCACCCAAAAATAAAAGAAGATAACCCATAATTCCACCCCAGATATAACTATTTACCTTACTAAAAAGATACATGTGGTACCTTATACCATGCTTTCAGTTAACATGTTTTAAACTTCTTGGTATGACATTAAATGTTCTTCTAAAACATCAATTTTTTTTTAGTTGTTGATGGGCTTTTATTTTTTTAAAATTTATTTATATGCACTAAAATTGAACCCAATGCCTCACACATGTTAGGCAAGTGCTATGCCACTGAGCCACAAACCCAATCCTTGAATTTTTTTTTTTTTTAGTCAGCAAGGGGAGAAGGCAGACACCCTAGAGACACTTAGAGGTGTCCCAAGCAAATGCTTCATGCTCTGATATCCATCTCAGGGCTGCGGCTCTTCCATTCATGAATCACCATGTACAGTGCTGCTATCGGCAATAACTGCAACTTCTCTGAGAATCAGAGGACAGAATCAAGCCAAAGAACGCTGTCCCTCTAAAATTACTTTCAATGGCTACTAAGTTGGAATGTTCTATCATTTATTAGCCAATTCCTTTCACTGGATATATTTAGGTTATTTTCACTCTTAAAAACACTGTAATGAATATCTGTGTAGCTCCATCTCTGTATATATCTGTAATGAAACCATTGACACTTCCTCACTTACTCTTGGTTGACTACTAATAAGAAATTGCAAAGTCTCTCATTCTGTTGAAATCCTATCAATATGAGAATCTCTTTTACTAGGGGGCAGGGGCTTACCAGTGATGGAACCCAAGGGGCACTTAACCATTGAGCCACACCTCTAGCCTTTCCTTTTCATTTTTTATTTTGAGACAGGGTCTCATAAGTTGCTTAGGGTCTCACTAAGTTGCTGAGGCTGGCTTTGAACTTGCAATCCTCCTGCCTCAGCTTCCTGAGCTGCTGGGATTACGAGCATGAGCCAAGAATCTGACATAAAAAGGAAGGATAAGACTTGATTGGGAAATTTGATTACTCACCAGCATCTTTGATAAAATTATCATAAAAACGCACGGTCCTCGATGTAAGATCACTGAAGGCCATTTTCCACAAGATTTACTGGCTCTTTTAATGGATTCTTCAGAGAGAAAAAAAAAAAAAAAACGAGTTGATGATCTATAAATGAAATAAAGATAAGCTTTTAGTAATACAATATTAAAAATGCTAAAAATTTAATAGGAAAACCTGGCAGAGCAACAAACTTCTACTGAGGGTAAATGCATTAGCGAACCATATTAAGCCCTGATGCAGTTGCAAACATTACAGATGTCCCCTTCTTCTAGGGCCACTGTTAACTTCACTGAAAAAAAGGCTGACAATCTATGTACAAAATACAAAAGAAGTAAATGATTCCCAGAACTTTTATAGGCACAACATAGGTCAGGAGCAGACAGCACCTATGATAGCGAAGCTGAAGTAAAAACCCAGGAGAATAAAGTCAAGATGATACACAAACTTTCAGAAAAGGTACAATAATCCTAGACTTTCAGCTCATCAGCCCCAATAAGATCTTCTATGTGCAAGTTTTTATAATTTAAGTGGAATAGAGGCCGAAAGAGGGAGGAAAAGACCTTTAAGAGTCAAGAGGAAGCTGTTTCATTTATCTGGACAGGTAGACAAAGAAAACTGGAAAAAAAAAATCTTCAGAAAAAAGCAACTATCAGTGAGGAGAAACTAAGACTACTGTGCTGTATAATAAAGGGTATTATAAATCTTCAATAATTAAAATAGTGCAGCATTGGCACATGAAAAGACAAATTAATGGAACAGAATAGAACATTCAGAAATATACCAAATACATTTGGGGATTTAAAACTACATTCCAGTAATTCTAAGACATATGCTTTCCCACATCTCTGAAATCAGGGTACACCTTAACAATGGATGATGTGTCATAAAATTAATGGTGTGTTTTATTTAAAGCCATATGGCAGAAAGATGAAAAGTCCTACAGCAGGATGATAGAAGTAGTTGCAAACAATGTAAATGTACTTATGGCCACCAAACTTCACATTTTACAATGGTTTAAATGATACATTTTATATTACGTATATTTGTTCTAAGAAAACTGAGACTTTATTCTAAAGAAAGAAAGTCATTTTATTTACATAAAGATAAATAAATAAGACATAGTATATGATAAAGGTGGCATCTGAAATCAATGGGCACCGAATTACTAGCAGTTACTTAATAAATGATAGGGTACAACTGGATAGCCATCTAAAAAAAGAGAGCTGAATTCAAACATTGTATTATAAGCCAAGATAAACTCTAAATAGATCAAATATTTAGCTAAGAAAAACAGAACCATGAAAGCACTAGATGACAACATCTAAGAAGACATTTATAACTTTGGCATGAGAAAGACCTTTCTATGACTCGAAACTCAGAAGACAAAAGAGAAGGCTAACAAATTAACTACATGAAAATCAAGAAGAAACACAGATGGTGTCATAAGGACAAAGCTCTGAAGAAGCGTGGAGAGTTCAAACAACAACAAAAAATAAATAAATATAAAACAAGGCAACTGATGCTGGCTCCTGAGAAAGGGGCAGAGACCAACAGCATCAAATCAGGGTAATGGGTGGTAAAGTCCTTCTCCTGTGTGTGTATGTGTTTGTGTTTGTGTGTCTGAGGGGGAGATTACTGAAAACAGTCACTCTGGGTTTTGACTCTGGGGAACTAAAGTCAGATGGGAGTCTCAGCTCCTACTGTCATAGGGAGGGAAAACCTCTGAGATAAGAATTCCAAGATTGCTAGGGAAATTTCCACCGAGATATTAATCAGTGTGGTTCCTGTATTCTTGCTGGAACTGGTTTCTCCATCCTACCCCACCCTCTCTATTTAAACAGAAACAAAGCTTCAAAGAAGTCCTGGAGCATGCTAGACAGAAATATCTGGATGTGTGAGTATGTTCCTTTCCAATGATTTAGTAAGGTCAGAAACACTGAAATATATTAAAATGTGAGGGAGGACTACAAAGTGATAACCAGTTTAAAGCAGGATTTTTCTATCTTGACAGTATTGACATTTGGGCCAGATAATTCTTACTTGTGGGGACTTGTCCTAAGCATTGTACAATGTTTGGAACCAACCCTAGCTTCTGTGCACAAGACAGATGCCGGAAACCCATCCTCCCCAGGGGAGACAACCAATAGTGTCTCCACAAATTGTCAAAAGTCCTCTGGAGGGCAAAACTGTCCAAGGTTGTACATCACCGATTTAAAGTAATTTAGCAACATGTATTCATCCAAATAACAGTATTTGCCTTAAAGTAGTCACTTTGGCAAATGTAGACTCATTTCAGAGATGCTGTTGTTCAAAACAATTTTTGAGCTTTTCTTTATAAATTAACTTCAGAGTTTTCATAATTTTTTAAAATGGTCTTATGGGAGAAAAACCTTTGCCTACTACTTCCAAAAAGCAAATTCATAACTACAAGTTAAGAATGATTTTGAAGGGCTGGGATGTGGCTCAAGCGGTAGCGTGCTCGCCTGGCACGCGTGCGGCCGGGGTTCGATCCTCAGCACCACATACAAAGATGTTGTGTCCGCTGAAAACTAAAAAATAAATATTAAAATTCTTTCTCTCTCTCTCTCTTAAAAAAAAAATAATGGTTTTGAGGAGCTGGAGTTGTGGCTCAGTGGTAGAGCTCTTCCCTGGCCTGTATGAGGCACTGGGCTCAATCATCAGGACCATGTAAAAAAATAAACAAAGTTATTATGTTCATTTACAGTTAAAACAAAAACAAAAAAGAATGGTTTTGAGGTAAATGTATCAAGTTGAGTCACACTTTATCAGTGGGGTGAAGAAGAAGCAGGCTTAATGATAAAATAATTTACTACTGACATTTTCAGCTTATGGTTTATAAGATAAGACCAACTCCAACAAACAAAGCCAGAAATGTTTTGCGTTATGACAATATTAGTGAAATAAATGTATAGTTTACTGAGGTGGCTATTTTTAAGGTACCACTCATTTAGATATATATTTATTTCAGCAAAATAATATAAATTATTTTTTCTTCCTCATCCATTGCAAATCCCCAATTAAAAGCAAGTGAATTTAGAATGTGAAACAGACCAGTGAAAATCATTTCAAATAACAAACGTTCAAATCTGTTAATAATTACTATATATGTACATGTGTGCTGTAATAT
>NW_025999924.1:2486074-2493376 GCF_001458135.2 Marmota marmota marmota | reverse complement strand
AGGGAAAAATTGATAAGATTTCCCAAGACAGGGAAGTGCGTCCCCAGCTGAGGAAGAGTAAATATGCAGCCCTCTCCAGTCTCATTGTGACACAGCTGGAGATCATAAAGACAGCAGGAAAATATTCATGTTGACAGAGAGAAAGGAGGATGACAGGTACTATGTCATAAACAAATTAATGCTAGTGGATTTGAAATTTAGTTGAAAGAACTAATTTACTAGAAAACTATGTTATCAAAATTATTTAAGGGAAAAAACTCTGAATAAACCAATAAACATAAAAATGAATAAGTGGTCAAAAGGTTGCCCCTTAAAAAGAAACAATGATATGCCCAGGTCATTTTATTCAATTTCTCCTAATTCTTTAAAAATGATGCCCTTCCCTCATACAAACTGTTTTTAAAAATGAAAAAGAGAGAATCAACGAAAATAAGATAACTCTTAATGGCTAACCTGAAAGAATAATATGAGACAGAAAATTACAGAACAGGATTATGTGTGCCCATGAAAGCAAAAATCCTAGATGACATATTGTCATGTAAAAAAAATATATATATATATATATATATATATATATATATATATATATATATATATATAAACACATACACATATACACACTCATTACAGAAGCAAAAATGTGTGTACACCACACCTACCACAAAGGAGTTTGCATTTTGTTCTGACAGTTCATATTAACTTACATTTCTCCTTGGTAATTCCTTTATTGTCCTCCCTTTTTGCCATTTCTCTCAATTTAACCTTGGTTATGCACATTGCCAATAAGGGTCAGGCCTTGTTGCCAGGGTAGAACTGGGACAGGCCGAGAGAGCCTAGGCAGGCACAGAGTTTCTTCTGCTCCAGTGTGGTACCAGTGCAGCAGAAAGACTTCTTAGTACCCTCATTCAACATGGAAGTATTGCAGAAGAGCCGTAGAGAATGAAGGAGTCACATGAGTACAAACAACATGTATCTCTTCAGACAAGTGGCCAAAGACCTGATGGGACTCTGGATATTCAAAAGATGGCAATGTAGCAGAAATAGCAAAGAACACAATAGGGGGTAGGGTAGGGGGCTAAAATGTTCCTCTTTGCAATGACCTTGATACTACATAAGCTCCTTGTAACTTGCTAAGGAATGGGGGGATACTCTCTATCACCCCCCAAAATAAAAGTTATGTTCTTATATCAGACAAAATAGACTTAAAGTCAAAAACTGTTGCAAGAGACAAGTCATACTGTGATGATAAATGGGACAAGTAATCAAGAGACTATAATAATTATAAATATGTATGCACCTAACATCAGAGCACCTAAGTTATTAAATATATTAAAATCAAATATTACAGATATGAAGGGAGAAATAGGCTGTAATAATATTGAAATTAATAAGGAAACATAGGACATAAAGTATGCTTTAGAACAAATGGACTTAACAGATATATATATAGAACATTCTATTCAACAATAGCAGAATACACATTCTATTCAAATGCACACAGAACACTCTCCATCATACACTATATGTTGGACCACAACACAAGTCTTAAGAAATTTAAGAAGACTGCTAGTCACAGTCATGCCTTCCTGTAATCCCAGTTACTCAAGAGGCTAAGGCAGGAGGATCACAAGTTAGAGGTCAGCCTCAGCAATTTAGCATGATCCTAAGAAACCCTTTCTTAAAATAAAACAATAAAAAGATCTGGAGATATGGCTCAGTGGTAAAGCACTCATGGGTTCAAACCTCAGTACCAAACCCAAACACACACACACACAAAAAAAAAAAAAAAAGAAAGGAACAAAGAAATTTAAGAAGACTGAAATCACAACCACAATGGTATGAATGTACAAATCAGTAACAGGAGGGGAAATGGAAAATTCACAAATATGTAGAAAGTAAAAATGTGCTCCTGGACAATGAACAGGTCAAAGAAGAAACCAAAAGGAAAATTTTAAAATATCTTAAGACAAAGGATGTTGGAAACAAAACTCACCAAAACATATAGAATGTAGCAGTTCTGAGAGGTAAGTTTATAGCACTAAATGCCTATATTAGAAAAGAAGAAGGAGTTCAAATTTTAAAAACCCTAACATTACACCTCAAGGAATGAGAAAAAGAAACTAGTCCAAAGCCAGCAGAAGCAGATTACAGTAGAAATAAATGAATACTAGAATGACAATAAAATAAAGTAACTAAAAACATAAGGGTTCGTTTTATGAAAGGAAAAAAATTGAAAAAAAATCTTTAACCAGAGTAAGAAAAAGACAACTCAAATAAACATGAAAAATGAAAAAGGAGCTATTACAACAGACACCAGAGAAATACAAAGGGGTCATGTCAGTACAGATTTTTTCTGTTTTCTGTATTTCTTATATAAGTCAGTGGTTCCCAAATCTGGTTGAAAATCAGAATCACTGGATTTGGAGTCAGTTAGCGTTTGGGGGAGTTCGGATGATGGGCTAGGTTTGGGAACCTCTGCTTAACACTGCATAAACCATTCTCAGACAGGATGACACCCACAGCATGTGGAACCAGTACAAAATACATGACAGAGATTTCAGCACATTTAGGTCACCTGGAAAGAGTAAGGCATTTGGATCTAGAAGGGCAGGAAGAGGAGGTGTAGTTGATACTGGAAAAGATTAATTTGATGATTCAAAGGAACTTGCTGTGAAATCTGGGAGCAGATCTCTGAGTCAGCACCAACTTCCAGGATGTGAGGAAACTAACCTCCCTTTTGGGGAGAGTGAAATAAGCTTGAAGTAAGAGAAAAAATGTTCTGACTTGTCATTTTAAAGGAACAAGACAATGACAGCCATTCCAAATATTACGTTCTCACACACCTTTCTCCAGAGCAGTGAAAGGATATTTTCTGTGTTTCTTTTTAGGAACTTCAAAGCCCTTCTCCATTCTCCCCAGAAGGTCCTTAAATGGCCCTTCCCAGAAAGGCACCACATGCCAACATCTAAACCAGGCACTGAAAAGGATGGGGGCTGTAGTGGTGTCTTTGTTAATCAGTGTTATATATACCCCCCAAACCCCTGCACCCACCCACTCTCACTTTCCCAAGTCACATGGGGAAGGACATGGCCTTAGGGAGGATGGAGGATCCTGAAAGTAGGGAAAATGGTTCGTTTACAAGGAAGAAGAGCATTAGCCTTGAGAAACAATGTTGGAAGAGGGATTACCCTCCCTCCAGTGCCTTTTGCAGTATGATGAAGTTCTGACAGCCTGGGCCCATCCAGATGCTTGCTACTTTCCTGTCAATAAGTTCTCAGGATAAACAAATCTTGATTTTTGTTTAAACAAAGTATGATTAATAAGTTAATAAGCATGCACTGCAGCACCATATAAGACTTCTAAGTGACTTTTAAATATCTGCTTTATAGAATGATCTTGTCCCACAGCCTGTTTAACATAGATACCACAGTATGAATCTAGGAACTCAGAAAACATAGGATTGGACTACCACTTGTAATTGTCATTATACTATTTCCACAAACTTATGTTGTTCTGTCTGGTATACAGCCTATTGAAATAATGTGGATGTTTCCCAACCTCTGGTAACAACGTCATAGGAGCATATGTTAACACATTTGTTATATGAATATCCTCAGGCCTGTCTTTCAATCAGGTTTACAAGCTGTCATTTCCATGTGAAGCAGGACCCCAAAACAAGGATCTTTATCATCCCTTCCACTCCTTACTACTCCATTATTTCACCTCAATTTTACAGTCTCATTTTCCCTTATTAAGAATTAGATGCCTCTAGTGCTGGGGTTGTAGCACAGTGGCTGAGCGCTTGCCTAACATGCATGAGGCACTGGGTGCAATCCACAGCACCACATAAAACTAAATAAATAAAATAAAGAATAAGATGCCTCTGAAAAAGATAACATGTACATGACTCACCAGACTAATTCAGATTGCATTTCTATTTGGCTTAAACTCCGTGGGACAATCTTGTGTCTGAGCAATGATGCAGACCAACTTTAGTTATGATGTTCACTTAACTTCCTCAGTATGTTAACATGACAACTTGTTAGAAATGAAGCCAATGGTATTAGTAATAGGCCCCAGTAGGAAATGCAATTTATGTGAAAACTTTAGCACAGTGCAAAACATTGCTCCAAGAGTTGTGCTTCTCATTACTCTTTGTTATTATTATTATTATTTTTTTTAATATGGGCTCTCCCTCTGTTGCCCAGGGTGGACTCAAATGCATGATTCTCCTGTTTCAGCCTCCCAACTGGCTGGGATTATAGGCAGAGCAATCAGTATCCTTCCCAAGTCTCTGGTCCCAATATAGCATTCTATAATTGGAGAGAAAAGGCAAACTTAGAGAAGAATCAGAGAATCTTTAGGGTAAATAAAGGACCTGCTCAAATCACTGGCCAGTTTAAGTTCAGAGCTAGGTAGTGGGGAAAAACAGGATAAAAATGAGACTCTACCCTTGGGCAGCTTCAATTTGTGTAAAAAATGTTAGAAAATTGGACAAGAAAGTCTGAGAGGAGAAAGGCATTCTATAAACCGTGCCTACTGGGGACCCATGGTACTCATTCTGTCAGAAGAAGTGGTGAGTACCTCAAAGGCAGTTTAATTCTTATTTGTAATCTAAGTCCTAATACATTGCCTTGAATTAAACACATGCTTAATAAAAATCTGCTGGATGAATTTTAAAATGTTGTAAACTCCAAAAAACGTGAATAAGGTAAGGGGCCCAGACCAAATGCTCTATTCCTTAGGCCTTCTTCTCCACTTTATTGAAATAAATGCAGAATACTCCCATTTGTTTTCTCTTTAAACAAAAAGAAATTTTTGAGGTCTGGGATCACAGCTCAGTGGTAGAGCACTTGTCTGGCATGTATGAGATATCGGGTTCGATCCTCAGCACCGCATAAAAATAAATAAATAAAAGAAAGGTATTGTGTCCATCTATAATTAAAAAAAAAACAAAAAAAAATAAAGAAACTTTTGGCATCAATTACTGTGCACAGAAATGCTGAGCAGGATGCAACATTGTTTTTTAAATATGGTTCCTAAATTCAGTCTGGCAGGGAAGAGATACTTACTCATAAATCTATGATGCAAAGCAAAATGCAGGGTAAAGCAAGCAGTTCACATAGAATAGGAAAGCCTTAAGCGTCACATCTGGCGCATGTAACCCAGAAAAAAAGGCATATTGGAGGAGAGAATATGTGAGCTAAGCCTTCAGACGGGGATTTCAACAGACAAAAATGTGCATACCTGGAAGAGAGGAGAGGCATAAAACACAAGCAGAGAGAGCTCCAGTGGAAAAATTAATTCATTTACTCAACCAATATTCTTTTTTTTTTTCCCTGTAAGGGGACCTTTGAGCAAGTCAGAAAGCCTGCTAGACAAATTCTAAAAGAGTTGTAATGCTTTCAATCAATACTCTTAACTGTCTGTTATAGCCAAGCACTGTTTAGGGTGTCAATGATATAGTGGAAAACAAAACAAAAATCCTGCCTTCATAAAATTATGGAAAAGCTCCAGTTGTGTTTCTAGAATATGTGTTTATCCATCTTGGTAATATATAACACTAAGGAGGGGAAAAATAGATCAAGACAGAAAAGATAGATCTGGGAGTGGTACTTGATTATGGAAGAATCAAAAGCCAAGCAGGCTAAAGAATTTTTTAAGACTTATTTTTGTTGACAGTGAAGTGTCATCACAGGTTTTACAACTGGGGAATGTCTTCATCAAAGTGGTGCTTTGGAAAGATTAACTGGGTGGTGGGATCCAGGGTTGGGTGTCATGAGGGTGTGGTTTAGAAGCAGAGCCAACAGCTGTGCAGTGTTGCATCCTATTGGGAAAGACATATAAGCATCACTTCCTCTGAAACGCCATCCCTGAGCGAGCAGTTCAGGAACAGGTGTCCCACTAAGGGATCCTTGACATAATCTCTCATCTATGAGAGCACATACTGTGTAGTATTGCAAATGTCTGCTTATGAATCCTTTATCTTCTCTACTCATCAAGAGGGAAGAGATTGAGCCTCACTGTCTTTGTAATCCAGTGCCTAGACTAGTGCCTGGTATGTAGCAAGAAATATTTGTAGCATGCATGAATAACCAGGAGTTATAAACTGTTGTGTCCTCTTAAAATCTACATGTTGAAGCACTAACTTCTGTTACCTCAGAATGTGATCTTATTGGGACAGAGGGTTTTTATAGAAGTAAACACTTAAAATGAGGTCATTAGGGTGGGTCCTAATCCAATATAATTGGTGTCTTTATACAAAGGGGAAATCTAGACACAGACAAGCACAGAGGCAGAATGTAAGGTGAACATGAGGATGGCAGTCTATAAGCCAAGATGAAGGGACTGGAACAGCTCCTATCCTTATACTTCCAAATGAACAAACCCTACTAACTCCTTGATTTCAGACTTCTAAACTCCAGAGCTATGAGATAATATATTTCTGTTGCTTAATCCACCCAATTTGTGGCACTAGGAGACTACTCTACCAAGTGAAAATGCTCATTCAACTTAAAGAAATTTCCAAAATCAGAGCCCAGGTTGAAGGCCATGGTGAACTATAAAGACAGGTAATAATTAATATGGAGCAGCGTAAATCTTTGTGATAAATAACATACGAGGAGACACAGCAAAGGGCAGTACTTGAAAGAACACCCACATTTAGGAAACAGAGCTGTCTTGTAGTGGCTCCAAATATTGGAAAAAGAAAAATAAATGGGAAAAAAACCATAAAATTTCACAGAAACAACCAAATATGGAAATGCCAAACACCGATGTTCTAAATTTCAATAGGTTGTGACCCAGGAGAGGCTTTAAAGCAGAGTGGCATCCACAACATGGGCTCTTCCCCTAGATGAACTAGTGATGGCAAAAGAGCCTGAGAATTCTTATAGATATCTCCAAATCTGAAGAGAAGCAAATAGACTATCTTTTTCTTCTCAGGCTGGCAAATGGATTAACAAGAGAGATTGTGATGATGAAAGTACCTTAGGTGTCCCCTTGGGAATGGAGATCTTGGTATTGGTATTTAACAATACTTAATAGTGGGAATTATCAGACATGGTGGGGCCGGCCTGTAGTCCCAGTGACTTGGGAGACTGAGGCAGAAAGATCACTTGAGCTCAGGAGTTCAAGGCTAGTCTGAGCAACATAATAAGCTCTACCTCTTATTTTAAAATGTGATTTTTAAAACATACAATATATTCTTGAGCTAGCTTACTGGTAGAGTGCTTGCTAAGCATGCACAAGGTTTTGGGTTCAATCCCCAGCACCAAAAAAAAAAAAAAAAAAAAAAAAAAA
>NW_025999924.1:2455021-2483558 GCF_001458135.2 Marmota marmota marmota | reverse complement strand
CAATAAAGCATTTCTTGTATTACAAAGGTCAATAATGGAGAGTGGGGAGAAGAACTACAGATGCAGATTGGCCCAGACTTGGGTAGTAATCCTAGGATCCTGTCTCTGCTATGTGTTAACACACTCCTTTATTTCCCACTCATGAGTGAGGACCCTGACATTGAAGTCCCGTGGTGAAGGGGAAGGAAGAAGGTGAGATCATTCACTTATTAAAGGCTTTTCATATGGCTTTTTCTATGCCTACTGCTTAGCTTTTACCTACTGCTTACCTAGACTTTTGCTAAGAGAGCTTCTGGTGCAGTATTCATGACATTTGAGACCTTCTTCTTTCCAATACTGATAATTAGTTCATTATCTATATGTGTAATTATATAGCTAAATCAATTACAGGGTTATGCAAACATGCAATCCTATAGTGCATTATATGGAACCAGTACTGATATTCCACTCTTGTGCCCTCTTGGACAGCCAGGTCAGTTTTTCAGGGCTGGCACCCAATCTGATCAGTTGCTCATCCTTGCCACACAAGTTTTTAAATATGTTGATTTCCACTCCTGCATGTCCCTCTGTATTTGGTAGCCACCATAGTACATTTCATTTGTGGACATCTCTTACCTCACCTAAAATTCTGCAAGTTCTTATGAGGTAGGGTGGAAATGTGTAAGTTTGTATCTTATGATACTGGCCTAGGGGAAGTTAGTCAGATAATAAATATCTATGGTATTAATCTATCAATAAAAGAAATTATCCCAGATGATAATTTTTCTGCTTCACTTGCTAGCAGGAAGATTCAATGTTCTTGGCTTCAAAGTTAAGTTAGAAGCCTATAAATAAGGCATATTTATCTATAAATAGCTCACATGACAAGGTCAACTTCTCAACTTTTTGCTGTTTAATTATGTTCTATTTGTGTTCTTGCCCTTTACTAAGCTGTACTTGATCCTCTCAAAAGATTTTATTTAATGAGATTTGATTCTCAAAAACTTGAGGAATGTGTTTTCATTAAGGTCACTTGTACCTTTTTTTTTTTTTTAACTTTAGGAGTAAGATTACTTGCAGTTTACTCATCTGAGTTATGAATCAGAAACTGACAAACTGGGGCCACCTAACTCCCACAAAGGCCTACAATCTTTGCTTTGCTTTGGGCTTCATTGCCCAGTCTGGTTTCAATGTTGAGATTTACTGGCAAAAATGCAAAAAGATACTGAAATTTCATATTGTTACAAAACAGAATTGTGCAGAAATATGCTCCTCGTTATTGCTAATTTAAATTCTGTGAAAATTTCATGATAATTCATAATTAGTTTAAGTGCATGTTCTTTCATCCTTTGTTTACTGTATATTACTAATTAGACCAAACATAAATCCAGATTATATCTTAAAGTGTTTTATTTAGTTTAGTTTAGTTTATTTACTTTGTGGTGCTGGGGATTGAACTGAGGGGCATTCCATCACTGATCTACGTCTCCAGCCCTTTTTAATGTTTTAGATTTTGAGACAGGACTAGCTAAACTGCCTACGCTGGCCTTGAACTTGTGTTCCTTCCTACCATGGCCTCTAGAGTAGCTGGGATGACAGGTATGCACTATTGTGCCCAGCTATGTCTAAAAAAATTTAAAGTGAACTAAATGCTATTAAAAATTTTTGGTATAAATTACAAACTCTCCAGAGTAATTAAAGCCTAATAGCATATTTTCAGAATAGCTTACCAGAGGAGATACTATCACCTAACAAATTTCCAAATGTCTGATATCCACATAGTTAAAGATAAAGGATAAAAACACTAATCTTTTGTTATCTAGAACTTTTTTCTTTTAGAGTTTCTTATCTCAGATAGTCAATCATTATATAAAAATGCAGTCTGACCACTAAGTCACACCATTTAAACTACAAAAGGTTTTACCTTTACTCTCACTTTTATCCCACAGATGACAAGAGCAATATTTATTGGATTTCTTCAAATTTGTCATCTGAAGTGTAGAATTTGTGATTCCAAATAAAATGTAGGATTATAACCTTAAATCAAGCTTACATGAGGTATGTTGACCTTCTATTTCTCATCTAACATCACTTATAGAACTCTTAGATGGTTTTCAGGTTATACCAATGCAAGTTCTTTCAGTAACCCTCTGAAATCCCTGTCCCAAGTCATGACAGCTATACTACCTTTACTAGAAATCCAGCACTGCTCTATTTTCTACTAAGAGTAATTTTCTATTTATCTTGTCTTAATCTTAATGTATAACAAGTCCTAGAAAAAGAAAAAAGAGAGAGAAATATATAAATAATGAAATCTTGAGGGGAAAGGAAAATATACAAAGTAATACAGGGATCCTTGCTGATACATTTGATAATAGAGAACCAAACTTACTGTTCAATATGTATTTAATTTTCATCAGAAAATGCATGTTGGAATAAGAAAACATTTAACTGGTTATGACCTATGTTGTTAAATCAGTGACCATAGTGACAAGCTCCTCTCCAAATCAGATCAGATAAGCTGCTAAACTTAATTAGAAAAAAAAATAAAGAAAGAATAGGCAGATAGTAATGAAATAAGGGTGAGGGATTGTTCTTAGGCAGATCTGGTATTTGGGATTCAGCACAGAGAGGACTCTAGACCACAGCACCTCTAAGGGATGCAGATGGAAGGTGTGAATGTCCTCAGATAACCATCTTGCTTGATTAAAAGTATCTCTCTCACTGGAGCTCTATGCAAAGGTTAGGGACCTCCCTCTTTCTAAACCCAAAGGCTTCTCTCCTGAGTTCTTATCTACCCTGATTTTCCTGCAGCCCCACATTGCTGACCTCTACTTCCTTCCTCAACCTCTGGCCTTGGCTTTCAGAACATAGCACTCTTCTGAGTGGCCTCATGCCCTTCCATCCTTCAGTCCTTCCTGGGCTGCTGCTTTTTTTTTTTTTTTTTTTTTTTTTTTTTTATCCAAAGCACTGTACTCTTCCATCTCCAGCCTGAGTGCTCATGCTTAGATGGAAGCTTTCCCCTCCATCCTCACAACCAACAGCCACGACCACACTCCATACCTATGCTACAGCCACTTGGCCTTGATTATGTATATATAATAATAATAATAATAATAATAATTATATATATATAAATTTGTGATTCCAAACAAAATGTAGGATTATAACCTAAACCAAGCTTACATGAGGTATGTTGACCTTTGATTTGATATAAATCAAATTGATTATATATATATATATATATATATATATATCCCTTAAATTTATGCTTAGGGCTAATCTCATAACAATAAAAAAAAATCATAAAATACTACTTTCATCATTTTTTCTCCCATCTCAAGAACCAACAATAGCCCCCTATTAGAAATCTCATCAAGTCCTGAGTTCTTGCCTCTGTTATCTGACTCCACTCTTCCCATTCAATTTACTCTCTAAATTCTTTCCCTCTTTCAGTAAGCTATTTCTCACGTCCCCCTTGTTCTCCCTTCCAACCTCAAATGCCACCAATGGTTTTGTTCCCATCACATTTTTGCTATCAACAGAAATAGGGCTTTGGGGGACTCCAGGCTATAGATTCTGTTACAGTATCTGACAATTTGTAAAAAGGAGAAGTGGCAGCTAAAACCAGACAGGCAGGTAGATTGGGGCTGAGTAATGAAGGTCCCAGGGCAAGTATGTCTCAGCCTTTTCTCCAAGCTGCTTAGCTCTCAGGTAAAAACACTGAAACAATCATGAAATTACAAAAATACACAAATAAGTAAAACAAGATATTAAGGCCTCCCTTGTGACCACTATGTATAAGATTTGTAAGAAAAAACACTTCCCGCCATGGGAACGTTGCCACTGTGTGCCACAGATGAAAGCAGTTCCTCTGCTTTCATAAATTATCCAAGAAGTTCAAAGGCAAGACGACAGGAACAAGCCCAGCTAAATAAGTTCTCTGTCAAGTCAGAAAACTGTTTCTCCATAGCCCAAATCCACCTGTGTCAACCTAGAATCCTCATTACTGGGGATTTATGCAATTAAAACGTTGTCTTGATTAAAGGTTTTTAAGTTGGTGGTTAGGAAAGGAGTAAAATTTTAATAATGAGTTACTAGAAATGACCAAATCTATGAAAGAGGTCAGTCAAAGCTTACGGAGAAATCAGAAAGCAGCAGTAGAACCACAGATGACAGGTCTCCCACTCAGCCTCAACAGCCACCTTGGAATATTGCTCAAAAATGGAAGAGGTGGTAACAGATTCCGTGAGGAGATCTGCAGGGAGCTTTCCTAAAGAAGGAAAGGGAGCTGACCTTGCGTATCACAGGCGGTGCCACTAGGTACCTCTCCCAAAATCAACTGCTGCCCCTATTTCCTGAGGCAAGGGAGTAGAGTTGCTGCCCAAGTTTTCCAAGAGAATAACAACAGCATCAGTTAATGAAGGCCCTGGGTTGGGCACTGTGCTAGATGCTCCATTCACATTATTACACTCAATCCTCAGAGCAACCAGATAAAATACATATCATCATCTTCATTTTACAGATAAAGAAACTGCAGCTCAGAGAAGTGAGGTAACTTGCTCCAGATCACACAGCTATTAAGTTACTGAGCAGGTGTTGAAAGTTCAACAGAACTTGAGTTCATGTTCCTCCACCACAGCATGCAGCTTCCCATTGAGGAGGGTGACATGAATAACAAGAAGGGAAACAGGCTTGGCCAATCAATCAACACTTATTAATACCATGGTAGGCACTGTGATGGAGATTCTAAAGTGAGCCAGACGACCACTACAGACCAGGGCGGCTAAAATTAAAGAGACAGATGAAAACAAGCATTGACAAGGACACAGAAAAGTTGGAATATTCACACATGTCTGGTAGGATTTAAAAATGACCATATCCAGTGTGGAAAACAGTTTGGTAGTTCCTCACAGGATCAAACAGAATTACCATATAACCCAGCAATTCTCTTAGATATATCCAAGAAAACTGAAAACACAAGTCCACACAAAAACTTGTATGTGAATGTTCATAGCAGCATTATTCACAAAAGTCAAAAAGTGGAAACAACCCAAATGCCCACAAATAATGAGCCAATAAATATGTGATATCCATAGAGTGAAATATTAGTCAGCAATAAAAAAGAATGAAGTATGGATTCATGAGATAATTTCACATGGACAGACTTTGAAATATTATGCTTAGTAAAAAGTGAGTCATGAAAGACCACATATACAAAATGTTAAGAACAGGCAAATCCAGAGAGACAGAAAGAAGACTGGAGGTTGCCGAGGCGTGGAGAGCTGGGGGTGGGAATGGAGTGAGAAGACTGCTAGTGGGTATTGAATTTCTTCTTGGGAAGATAAAAATCTTCTAAAATTGATTGAGGTGATGTTTGTACAACTCCTTGAACGTACTAAAGCTTACTGAACTGTACGCTTTAAATGGGTTAGTTGTATGGTACATGAATTGTATCTCAATTACAGCTGTTTTTAAAAAGTGAACTAGACAGAGTGTTTGCTTTCTTGGAGCTCACAGCCAAGTAAACAGAATACACAGTGCATGCTCTACAATAACCTTAAGTTCAGGATGCTTTAGCAACAAAATGGGGCCGAAAGGGGTAGAAGCCAAGAACGTCTCCTCAGGTCTGAGCAGACCCCTCAGAGGATAAGGAAGCACTAGGATGACAACCTAGCCATACCCCAGTGAACCTGGGAAATAAAAGAGGTTAATATAATCTAGCTGAGCAGCCTCTGATTATTTAATGATAATCAGACGAACCTTTAAGCCTGAAATGACTTTTGATTCACATTATTACTAATAGTGCTAGTCTACCATGTAGAAAGTCACAGGAAAAAATAAAAGCGGACTCAGGGGGCTAGTTTGTGGCTCAGTGGCAGAATGCTTGCCTAGTATGTGTGAGGCACTGGGTTCAATTCTCAGCACCATACATAAATAAGTGAATAAAATAAAGGTCTATCAACAACTAAAGATATATATATATATATATATATTTTTTTTTTTTTAAAAAGCAGACTAGGGAATGGAAATTTCAGGTTCCCAAGTAGACGAATCTCTGAATTCAAGGACAAAATCTAGAAGTCAATCACCACATTCACAGACTGAAAGTTAACACAGAGTTAAAGGTCTTTATGCGACAGGTCTATACATCCTATGAACTGGGAATGAAAGCGAGCCAACCTGCTCATAATGATGAGGTGCTACCCTTCATATGAACAATAAATAATTTAAAAGTTATGGGGCTGGGAATGGAATTCAGTGTTATAGCACTTGCCTAGCATGCATAAGGCCCTGGGTTTGATCCCCAGCCCTGCAAAAAAAAAAAGTAATGCATTAAAAAATAATTATGTGGTACATAGGCTTTAGTAGGTTCTGACAGTCCTGTGGGAATTAGGGAAGGTGATATAAAACTGATTATGAACTGTAAAACAGAGGTTTCCTCAAAGTCTTCAAAACATAGCTGGTAAGATACTCACCAGGGTTTATCAGCACTGCCTTAGAAGGTATTGTGAGTGAAGTTTTTTTTTTTGTTTTTTTTTTTAAGGGAATCATTTCAAGAGAAGAACAGGTCAAACACTCTGCTTTAATTTTATCAAGCAACCTTCTCATCTAGACCTGAATCTCCTGAGAAGAATGACCCACCTTCACACTTGCTTGATCATGGCTTTGTTTACACATATGACAATTTTGAATGAATGACTTGGTATTCAAGTTTACGGATCAGTTTCTTGAGTGTGACTGGTCTTACATTAACTCACCAGATCCTAAGAACATACTCCTTCCCAGGAAACGTACTAAACAACTTATGTCTTTAAGTATCCAAACTGTCCAGTTTAAGGGCTGTCCACACAGACCGCATACAAGATATATTCTCTAAGAGAAGCAAGCAAAATCTTCTGGAAGATCTTATCCTGCTATAGGGCAATTCTGACTAGTAAGCATAAAATGCAGAACTGAAGGCTCTCTCCTCCTCCCCCACATTTATAAATCCTAAAATTCCCATCCCATGAAAAACATCACATAGATTACACTATAGTAATAGGAAACTATGAGTATGTGAATTGATAGACTCAAATACAAAGCACCTATGGAATTTTAAGTGGTGGCCTGTAAAGATAGGCCAGGAAGCTGATGTAATTCAGCTGATGAACTGAATCCAAGACTAGTGTTACATTATACAATAATCAACCTACATGACTTCCACTAACAAATATGATTTTTGATTAGATTAATGAATTTCTAGCATGTTTTTCCTCTAACCCACATGAAAATACTTGTCATTCTTTAAATGCTTTTGTTCCCTCACTTCTATAGGGAAAAATAAAATTATGGAAAATACTAACAAGATAAAAATCATATCTAAAATCAAACAGCTGGGAAAGAATTTAAGAACGATGTAAATCTACCCCTTAAATTCAGATAACTAAATAAGCAGATGAGTAGTTTATTTTTTCTTTTGCATTATTCAGAGTGACGTCTGAAAAACACTGTAGAAGTCAACTTTTGTCTTTGCTTAGCCCTTTCTTTGATAAGAACTTAAAATAGACATTATGTTGTAAATCTCAAATCTAGACAGTAAGGCTTATTTTAAAATTAAATTAAATGAAAATAGTGTGATCCTTTAGGTTTGCTAAGTAGAGATGGAACAGGGAAGTTATGCAATAGACCAAAAGTTATGGTAGTTATTATCTCAGTTCAATGGAGTGAAAAGACATCTTGGGCAGATCTGAGGCATGTCCTGGAATGATAAGGGATAAAAACAAGTTACAAGACCAGAACCCGAGTCTGAACTCTGCCAACTTGCTCTAGGATCTAAGATCTGAGAAACCTTCATTTTTCTGAGTCTCAATTTTCTAACTACAAATGGGGATAATATACATTCTTCATGAGAATTAATTGCATGATTAATCTTAAGCAGTACATAGTCCAAAGGCTTACCTTAATAAAATGGGATCAATAAACTAAGCTAACTTCTGGAGGGCAAGGAACATTTATTCACTTGTATCCCAACACAACCTGTAATACCACAAAGTCAATTCTAGAAAAATATGCCAAATTATACCATATCATAACAGGATTTTGAAATGAGGCTAACATTGGCCATTTGCACATGAGTCTCTTGGAAAAAGAAACATTAGCAATGACATGGCATGTTCTATCTCAACTGTGATACTTTAAATATTTAAGAAACTAACCAGCATGTATAGGAATTTAGTATGTGATTTATACATGTGCACTTAAAATGGCTGAGGAAAATATGGATTATTTAATAAGTAATGTTAGGACAATAAGTAACCAATTGAAAAAAAGTAAGTTGGAATCCATTATCTCATACAAAGTAAATTTCAGGTGGATCAATAATTTAAAAGTATAAAACGAAATTATGAAAGTACCTGGTGTTTGGAGAAAACTGAGTGAAGGGTACAGGATTTCTCTGTATTAACATTGTAACTGCCTGTGAATCTATATTTACTTCAAAATAAAAAGTTAAAATAGTTGGTGAAACATTAGATAATTCTTTCATAATATTGGAATGAGGAAGGCCTTTCCAACCATAACACAAAACACAGAAGGCATAAATGTAAAATTTAACTAAATATAACCATCTAATATTAAATGTGTATATGAAAAGCTTAAGTAAAGCACTGGGGATGTAGTTCAGTGGTAGAGCATTTGCCTAACATGTGTGAGGGCCTGGGTTTGATCATCAGTGCTGAGAAAAAACGAACTTAAGAAAGTCAAAAGATTACCAAACTGAGGGCTGGGGTTGTGGCTCAGTGGTAGAGTGCTTGCCTAGCATGAGGGAGGCACTGGGCTCAATCTCAGTACCACATAAAAATAAATAAAATAAAGGTATTAAATCCACATACAATTAAAAACTAAAAATAAAAAGATTGTCAAACTGAAAGAAAACCATATTTCTTTAATATTCTCAAAACTACTTTTTCTAATATATAAAGACTAACAACAAATCAAAAAGAAAAAACCCAACTCAATAGAAAAAGGGACAAAAGATAATGAATAGTTTATAGAAAAATAGATACCAATGACTCTAAACAATATTGCACACAAAGGGATGCCCAATATTATTTATTAATATGATAAGTGCAAATTTAAATTGAAATACCATTTTAACATATCATATTGGCCAACTGCATCAAGTTTGATGATATACTTTGTTGGCCGAGTTGAGGGAAAGCCACTCTCACAAACTGCTGGTGGGAATGTGGATGGTACAAGCTCTGTGGGAAGGATTTGGCAGTGTCTACTACAGCACAGACATTCTATATGTATATTTATAATTGTGTGAAGTATGTGCACAAGATACTTTTTACTATGACAGTATTTTAATAGCACAGGAAGTAAAAACTATCCAAATGTCCACCAATATGAGACTTGTAAATACACTGGTATATTCATACCATGGAATGACATGCCATAAAAAGGAGTGGAGTTATAAAAAGGAATGGAGTTATAAACAGGAATAGAGTAGCAAAGCATCTATTTTGCTATGGAATATTCTGTAAATATATATAATTAATGCCAGATACAAGACAACTACTTTCTTGTATGTGCACAGAATAGCTGTGGAAAGAATAATAAGCAATTGATAAATTGTTTACTTATTTGAATAACGTTAAAAATTAAGACAATAATATTTATTTATTAATGATCTCCAAATACACACAGAAGGAAGTGAGCCAGGCAGTAATTACCAAAATTACACATCTTTACTGAGCACTTGGGTCAGAGCTTAAAGCTACAGTATACCAAAAAGATTATTCCCTAAGCAGAGAAGAAAAAATCACCAACACAAGCCAAACTCATCAACAGACAGCATGGATTTAAGAAAATTTGATGTAGACCTCAATACATTGAAAATAAGCTGACAGAAATGAGATGTTATTCATTCTTGCAGCACATTTTCTTCCTCATTTCTCAATCTTGCATAGACTTAAAATTGGTACTCAAATGTTCATGAATGAATGAATGACTAGTTGAATGGATGGTTTAGAGGGATAGATACACAAAGGGGATGGCTAACTGTACTGATGATCATAAGAAAGAGGGGAAGCTGAAGGGTTTGTGACATTTTTCTGCTCCCATTTCTTTCTGACACTAGGTAAACTTTATCTCTTTGTATTTCCCTGCACAAATGAGAGACGCTAGAATGTACATGTGTTTAAGAACCATGGTCATAATCCCTGCATGACTGGGTACATAATTACTATTGTGGTAGACAAAATAATGCCCACTGTAAATATGTCCGTGACCAAATCCCTTGAGCCTGTGACTGTTACATAGCAAAATAGACTCTATTGATGTATTTAAGGTTATAGACCTTAAAACAGAGATTATACTGGTGGACACCGTGCAATCACGAGTCCTTAGAAGCAGAGAATTGTCTTTGGTTGGAAAAAGGAGATAGTTTTAAAGCATGAGGATTCACTGCATCATACTAGGGGCCCACTTTCAAAGTCCCGAAGAACTAAGGACAGAAAGGAAAACAAGAACCCTAGCAATGTAACCACCAGGAGCTTAATTCTGCTTACGACCTAAGTGAGTCTGGAAATGTTTTCCTCCCAGAACCTCTTAGTAAAAGCCCAATCAGCCAATACCTTGATTTTGGCCTTTTAAAATAGTAGAGAAACCAGCCATTCCAACCTGGACTTCTAACGCATAGTTAATAAGTCTGTGTTGTTTTAATTCACTAAGTTTGTGGTGCAAGAGAAAACTAGCACACTATCTT
Source organism: Marmota marmota marmota (assembly GCF_001458135.2). Lineage (NCBI taxonomy): Eukaryota > Metazoa > Chordata > Mammalia > Rodentia > Sciuridae > Marmota > Marmota marmota. The sequence continues at coordinate 2,472,826 of NW_025999924.1, read as the reverse complement.
TCTGTTTAGTTTAAGAACAATTTGTTGAGCCTATTGCACATGCTAGGCCTGTGAAAAGTGTTTGGGTGGAAAAACAGGCACACATTCTCAAGAAGCTCATAAGCATGGTAGTGCACACCTATAATACCAGCTACTTGTGAGGCTGAGGCAGGGGGATTGCAAGTTCGAGCCCAGGCTGGGCAAATTATACCCTTATCAAAATAAAAAATAAAAAGGGATAAGGATGTAGTTCGGTGGTAACAGCACCCGTGGGTTCAATCCCTAGGAATACACACATAGATGCACACACGCACGTACACATACACATAGCATACACACACACACACACACACAGAGAAGTAAAAGAAGGAAGAGGAGAAGTTCACAAGCACATAAATCCATTGAACAAGTAAGTGTATGATAGAGATTAGCACAAGTACTACAGGAATTCAGAGAGGAGGCCCCTAAATGGTGTGACATCTTCAGACTCTGACTTCTCACATCTCCTAACCCTTCCTCTTCTATTATGATCTCTCCCCACTAACTGAACCACTAACCCTATCACAAGTCACAAATCCCTAAGCTCCACTGACCCTCAAGACCATATGGTTTATGCCACCTTAATAGAATTTCTCCTAAAAGTGCCTTTTTTCTTCCTTTGTCCTTACTTCCTTTCCCAACCACTGATTACTACTTCCTGACCCTTATCATCACTCACCTGATACGGTAATGACCTCTCAACTAACTTTCCAGTCTTCCATTTTTCCACAATGCCACCAGGGCCATCTTTCCAAGGAAAACCGCCTACAGTAAAAAGTCTAACTCCTCGATTACCGTTAGCATCCTTTTTAGCTCTTTCAGGGCAAAAACCATTCCTGGGTATCTTCTAGTCTCAGTACCTTGGAAGAATCTGAAATGCATCTCATTCTCAAAGTATTAGCCAAGTAAATGACCTCAATCCTGTCTGACTCTGTGGCCTCATCTCTTGCCTTTTTGCAGTCCCCCTCCACTCTGTTCCCACTGTCATCTGTCTTTGTGGTTCCAGCAGACTCCACTTTCCCTCTCTATCTATTCTTCATTTTTCCTCATGACCAAAAAGCCTTGTCCACCTGCCTGGTAATCATATCTTACTTTCTAAGATTTTTCCCTCCTCTAACAGACTTTTGGTTTCCCTTTCAGCTGAGCCATTCAGACAACCTGTTCATTCTCTTCTGAGCGGAAGGCTCACTTATTCATCCATGACAGAGCAAACAATCCACTAATCACAGACAGATTGAGAAACACAACTCTAATAATCTCAGGTGGGGCTTACATCTTACGCCTTTTGGGAATGTTGTTTGCTGCCTGGGCCAACACAGGTATTCAATAAATAGCACTGAGAAAATTAATAAAGATGTGAATATTAAGAAGTCTTTGTGGAATCAATGAGATATGAACTACTTCTTGGTGAATGGTAGGAAGTGGGTGCTTTGGGGCAAAGTCACTGGAGATACAAATGAGCAGTGTGAAAAGATGTTGCATAAGCAATGTGAAGCTTTTCAAAGGTGAAATGCTATGCAGAAGCTCAGTTTGTAAAGGAACTCAACCAGACAGTTCACCAGAGTCCTACCACACTGACACTCCCAAGTTGGCATTATTATGCAAGCCTTAACTGTAGGCAAATCAGCTATGTGAAGGATGAATATGACAGGGGGTGGGGAGCCTAAGAGCAGGGAGATCAACTAGAATTTTATTGTATGCATATACAATTTAAAAAGCCTTTCCCTTTTCTAATGGGAAAGACTGAGGCTATAACAAGTGTACAAATAGTTTGGTGACATGTAGTGGTGGTAGACACAAAGTGGAGAAACCTCTATGAGGCAATGCAAAGAGCTTGGTGATTGATTAGGTAAAAATAGCAGAGCAACTGAAGTTTCTGGTTTGGTCTGAGTGACTATGTGCATGGCGGTGCCACCAGATGAGATAAGGAATACAGGAAGACAAAGAGGTTTAAGGAGAAGGTGATTAGTAAATCCTGTTGTGACAAACCTATGGGACATTCAGGTGGAGATGTCCCAAGAGACACTGGAGGAACAGCAAGGTTGAAGATACAGCTTTTAGAAACTTTCACATCTAGATGGTGATGAAAACACAATAATGGATGAATGAGAAAAACAGAGGTCTAAGGACAGAATCTTGGAGAATCCTACAATGTAAGGGGTGGGCTGAGGGAAGAATCTCACAAAGATGAAAAAGAAAGTCAAAAAGATACAAAAAAATGGAATATGTATGGAATCACAATAACAGAAGTGGGAAAATTTTGAAGCAATGAAGACAAATGCATCAGAAGGCCCAGTGTGACAGGGATGAATGGTCTCCACTGAACTAATCCATCCAGGAAGCCCCTGGCTTTCAGAAGGGAAAACTAAGGTAGTGATGAGGTAGAAGTCAAAATAAAAAGGCAAATGAGTAACAGAAGGCCCTAACAGGCCTATTGCAAGACTCCTAGTTATGAAGGCCAGAATTGAGGAAGGATGCTCAAAATGATCTTTATCATTGTCAAGGTGGCAACACTTCAACTGTTTTCATGGTGAAGGAAAGAACCAATACAGAGAAACAAGGAAGAACAACCTATGAAAGTCAGGAGAATGTGAGAGAGGATGGAAAGCAAGGTGACCTCTTTCTCCACTGGGGCAGGGATGACCCCTCCTCCTCCAAGAAGTTAAAAGAGAAAAAAGGGTGTGATAGATTAGTTAAGGGAGTAGGATTTCTTCCCCAAGTCTGAACTGTGGCCCTTCCTGAAAGCTTTAGCAGCACTCACCTGTGGTGTAATTACCTAATTGACCTGGCTGTGGGCAGCCAGGAGGGCATTGAGCTCACTGCAAGAGCCAGGAGGGCATTGACTGTATTTGTCCTGTGCACCATTCTATGCCTAATGCGTAGCACAAAGTCTGGGACAATCTGGGCCTAAATTAAATGCATAGATAATTAGTTGGAGACAAAAAAAAGTAAAGGGGATTCACCAACAAAAGCTTCCATTTTTCTAGCCAAGAAGAAGGTGAGATCAATTGCTGAGGTTATAAACTGGAGTTAGATAGGTGATTTTTAGAGAGTAGTGAAAGAAAAGATAGCTTCTGAAAGAAACGGAAAATAAAAATTCCTCAAAGACAACTTTCAAATAGTGGTTCTCAATCCTGGTTGCATATTAGAGTCAGTGAAGATCATGAAGAAATACTGAAGATTGAGTCCTATCCTCATAATTTCAGATCTAATTGGCCTGGGCAGTAGGATTTTTTTTTTTTAAGTGTCTAGAGGATTCTATTGTGCAGCCAAGGTTGAGAGTCACTGAGTGAGCTAATTAAATAATGTTGGTCAAAGTTTATGAAGACTAGAAACCGTGAATTAATCGATTCACCTCTTTACCCAGTTTTCCACAAACAGTTCCACTTCCGGGTATACATGCAAAGGATGACTGTAGGATTAATTTGGAGTCATAGCTTTGCCAGATAGGCATGGAAGTGAGACTAATAAAGATAAAAAGTTCAAGGGAAAGCAAAGATCACTGAGAAAGTGGAGAGGGGCGGGGTATAAAAGCTAAAGCCAGAGGCTGTGGCTTAAAGATGGGACATTAGGGCTCATTATACATTCTTGGCACACTTTCAGGTGATAAGGCCTAGAGAAAGGCCACCAAAGCAGGTGGGTACAGTGCCACATAGGTTGTGAAAGTCAGATCATACAAGACTTTATTTAAGGAACTTTATTTAAGGCTGCTCACAAAGTGGTGTCTTAAAGGATTTTGAAGTCTCCCAAAGCACTAGCAGGCCTGGGAATGGAGAGATGTCCACAACACATGTGGGCAGGAAGCAGAGAATGACAGAGGGTTAAGAGGGAGCAAAGCCCAAGAGTGAGAGTTTTATTCAAGAAAGCAGAGTTTTATTTCGTTTTTTCCATGGAAGTGAAAAGGAAGAGTTGGATCTGAATATGGCAATGGACATAGGGGATTCTGGCCAGTTTGCTCAGACATGTAATTCTTTTGAGGATCGGAGAGAGCCTCCTTCTCTCACCCTGACATCAAATCTATCAGCAAATCCTGACAACTTCACTCAAATCCCATCACTTTTTATCTTGCCAGAAACAACAACTTAGGAACACACATTTCCCTCCACAATTTATCTGCATAAGATGTAGTTTAGTTTAACCTTCCTCAGTATAGGCCTCTCCAACAATGAACCCTTCAGACAAAAGCTCAACATCAACAAAGAGAAACTGCAGTTAACATAAGATTAAAATAATGATTGCCCTTTAAAAGTGATCATGGCAAATATTTGCAAATGTCTTTCTAGGTAAACACAGAAAGACATTCTCTTTTAGCTGATTTTACAGAAGATACTCATATGCTATGGATTTTCTCCCAGGGTTATTGCGGGGAGTGCAAATGGGCAAGCAAGAAATATGAAATATTTATGAAATATTTATTCTGCTTTATACACTATTGCAAGTCTCAGCGATATGGTGTTTGAAATATCTCAACAATTTCTAGACCTTTAAAGGCTCCATCATAAAAGAATTGCCCAGAAGTGGCCACTGTGGTTAAGTCTCAAATTCTACACATGAGCATGTAATTTGATCACTCGAGCTGCAATGATTCACAAGGAGTAGAAACAAAGGGATGTCTAGAATCTCAACCGAAACACTCCTCTGACCAAGTTTCCTTGAGACCTATTGTAACCCACCATCCTCCCATGTTCCCAGCTCCAAACGTTGGCTCCTGACTTTCAATCACATCCATCCTCCACCATCCCATTCCATTCCATCCACAGGCACACCCCTTTCTAGGCTCTGTGCTGCACCAAGGGGGCAACTTCCCCCATTTACACCCCTAGTTTCCTTCCACTAACAGTGTGACAAGCTAGCAATCTGAATCACCCAGCTCAAAGCATCTCTGACCAAGTTCTTGCTCTTTTCAGAACTATCCAGCCTTCTGTAATGGAGTCTTGAACCAAACTGTAATTCCTGATCATAGGCTACATTAACTTGACTCCTTTTACCCCTTACCTGTGCCCTTCAGATTCCTGATAAACAGGTCTTCTAGCTGAGTAAAGTTTCTTGTTGTTCCCTGAATTCTCCTTGGTATACCCTATATGAATTGTAATAGGAATAAATTATTCAGAGACTTTGAGGATTTTGCATTTTTCCTTTAAAATTTAACACTACCTTTAAGATCAAAAAAATTATATTGTTGAAACCCTAAGAACAAATAGACTAGCTCTGCTTTATTAATTTAAGAAAACATATGCCTAATATTATTTCATTTTCACTCTATTTCAGGAGAGGTATTTGTAGCTATAGAAAAAAATGATATTAAATATATCATAGTATGGGACCTTAAGAGAACGTCATAAACTACTGACTTTTATGTACCCAGTTCACACTTCTTCCCTGTACCAATCCCCAAAATATAAAAGATTTTTAAAAAGTAATGCAGAAGTAGGTTGATGCTGCATTTTAAATATAAACATTGAGAATAAAGAAATACCAAAGTTAATAAAATATAAACTGATACATTACCTAATAACACATTCATATTTATCTACGTAAATTTATCTAAGTAAATTTCTTCTACTGTTTCTCTTTTCTCTGTGATTATTCATCCTATAAATTTTTAAAGTAGACTTCATATCATCTCATTAGCCAATAATTTTACACTATTGCCCTTTTATTCATAATCTGAACAATGTTTATTCTTTAAATGTTCATGTTGATTGAATATTGACGAAATTTGGGGATTATTTTAACTTCTTGGGTGTGAGGATGACATTGTATTTTTTTAAGTCCTTATCTTTTAGAGCTATACTGAAATAATTACAGATAAAGCAAGATTAGCCATGATCTGGATGGTAGTTACATCCAGTTCATTATACCATTGTAATTTCCCAAATGCTTAGACATTTCCAACATTTTAAAATGTTTAAAAAAAAAAACATAAAATTTCCATGTTGAAAATACTTTGTTATAAAGGATTTTTGTTTTGTTTTGTTTTTCTAGGGAAAAAAAAAAACCCAAAACATACTAGGAGATGGTTCTTAAACTTCATCTAAATTATTTCTCAATTTTAATTCTTAAGAAAAACTTGAGGGGCCAGTGAGCGTGGTGACAATGCCAATAATCCCAGATGCATCAGGGAGGGGGAGCTAAGGTGGGGAGGATCACTTGAGCACCCATGAGTTTGAGACTAGTCAGGGTACCCATAGTGAGACTGGGGATACAGCTTAGTCAGTAGAGTCTTGCCTTGCATGCATGAGGCCTTGGGTTCAATCCCCAGCACAGAAAGAGAGAAAGAGAGAAAGAGAGAAAGAGAGAAAGAAAGAAAGAAAGAAAGAAAGGAAGGAAGGAAGGAAGAAAGAAAGAAAGAAAGAAAAAATTCAACAGCCTTTTCAAAAATGCCTACACAACACTACATAGCAATTTTCCAATATGTATGGAACTATTAATTCTAGTTGATAGGATTGTGGGCAACATGCTCTCTCATAAATTTTTAGAATTTTTTTGTTATATTTTCTATATTTTAAAAATTATCATCTATTATACCCAGAAAATAATCAGTACCTGGAAGTATGATTTTTTTTTCATGTCAAGCATAGTAAACCTCTATCTATAAATTCTTCTATTTCTATGAACTATGAAAAATATTAATGAAAACATGAACACAAAAGCCCAGATGTCCACAAAAACTATCTGTGGGGTAGCAGCAGGATATAAAGGGTGAGTTTCAACTGTCACTGGAGAAAGGCAGGCTGGGGAAGATGATTCTGGAGTGATGGAAAGGCTGGTAAGATTCTAGTCTCACTTTGGCAAGGCAGCTCTATTGACTCATACTACTGAGTGCTCATAATGGGTTCTCTAAGAGCAGATGGTCCAGAGGAATCAGGCGTTTCTGGGAATGTGATACATGATATCTTACACTATATTCATCTGATGCATGATTTAGGAAGGGTTCATGCCCAGCTACTGATATATAGCTATAGATTAGTTTTCTCTTGTATTTCTTATGGATAGGTAGGGAGAGAGAAGAAAGGAAAAGTTTCTCTCCATCCTTACATGGGAGGAAACAATAAATGTGTGTTGATTCTTTGCCCTGAACATCATTCTTTCCTCCTCCTCACTACATCACTTTATTTTGAGCAAAACTAGTTGCCTGTTCTTTGTGAGGGCCAGCCAAGAGGGTTTTAAAGTCCTTGCTCACAAGCACAGCTCAAGGCTACAGGCACTGGGTATCAGGAACTGTAAAGTCCTTAGGGGAAGGGACCATGTCTCTGCTTATTCAACAAATATTTGAAGCCTACTATGTGCCAAGCACCCTTCTTGACCCTAGGGATATAGCAAAATCCCTGTTATTGTGGGGTTTATATTTTTATAGGAAAACACACAGGTAAGCAAAGATACACACACAAATAAGAGACCTAGTGGAAAAAATTATGAAGAAAATGTAACATGAAAGAGATGTGAAGGGGCAACCAAGGAAGAGGACTAACATAGCAGAGGCTGGTCAGAAAGGAGGAGGACACTGAAGAAGATGGGAGGGCTTGTGGTCTTCAGGTAGACAACAGCAAAGGCCAAGTCTCCCGAACAAACAGTGCATCAGAGGAACAGAAAAAAGAGCATAAGAAGAGTGACAGGATGGTTCTGAGAGATGGGCATGCAGTGTCTTCTGACCTCAGCTGTGTAGTCTAGGTTTTATTCTAGTACAAAAAGCTTTTTTTTTTGAGAATCACTAGTTTTCAAATTTTAAAATTATACTAACAGACACATAACTTTGAGTTTACAATTATCAATCATTTTTAAGGGTACAATTCAGTGGTAGAAATATAATCATATTTTTGTGTGACCATCACTACCATCCATCATCTCTGGAACTCTTTGCTTGCAAAACTGAAACTCTTATCAGAGGCTTTTAAGCACAATAGTCACATGATCTGACTTATGTTTTTAAAAATCAACTTGGTTGCTTGGTAGATAATTGATTATAGGAAGTCAGTGGGATTAGGAGCTTATTGAAGTAGATGAATTCAGGAAATATTTTGCAGACATAGCTGACATGATGGCTGCTAATTTGGTTGTGGGCATGAAATATAGAGATGATTTTTGGATTTTTATATCTACAGTGTTTTGAACAATAGCCAGTAAATACTGATTTAACACTTAAAAAACAGAAACCTTTCTTCCTTAGAAAACTGAACAACAGAAAACAAAGCTACCATGCATACTACAGGAGACACTTTTTTCAAGTTGTTTGTGCTAATTGTGCCCTTTAACATGGATAAAGTCTACACGGTTGGTTCATGTCATCATTATCTGCCCAATTTCAACATTAACATTAAAGCTTATTATTTTATGTGTTCATAGTAAGTTCAATTTTATTAATCAGTTTACATATATTATTTCATGCCTTTCTTAAGTCAATGGCATTTAAACCTTGAGACTATAGTACCATGGGATACCATCTCAGAGATTACATGAATAGACAAATTTGATGTTTAGAGAATTTATGGATCTTCTCAAGTCCATCTACAAACCAACTTTATGTTAAAGAGACTCTGCTCTATATAGTGCTAGAGTTGTTCTTATGCATCATTAGGAGAACCTAGACCTTATTAACATAGTGTTAGAGATTTTGTTGTAATTCTTTCCAAAATTTACCTTCATTATCATCTTAAGTCAGTGGTCAAAAAACAATTTTGTGCTGGGGCTCAGTGATGTAGCACTTGCCCAGCATTCATGAGGTCCTAGGTTTGATCTCCAGCATCAAAAACTAAACAAAACAACATTAATATTCATTTGAAGAATATCTTTGTACCTTGACAAAACTGTTATTGAAAATGTTATTCAAAAAGCAATTCAAGATCCCTTTTATAAAAGCATATTGATAAATTTCTTTTACTAGATATCAAGGGAAAAGAATCAAGCAAAAACCAAACCATTAGAGCTGTGGGGAACTTTTCAATATGAGCTCCCAGCTAACAGTTAAAATGTGGTGCTCCATCTATCACAACTGCATGACTTAGGTTCCCCTCCGCCCTTTTATGATTGGATCTTAATATTATTTATTGTGAGCATTCAAGTCTTTTTGGAAAAAAAATGGAATGTAAATTACAGATGATCATATACAAATTTTATAGTCTTCTACTTCATAAGCACATAAACCTTCCAACATTTTTTTTTTTCTAAAGATGAGAAAATAGACTTTAAGGCCACATGTAATAAATACTAGGATGTATTATAGTCAGAATACCTGTCTGACTGGTCTGCCCACTGCCACTCAGATGACAATGTAAAAAAAAATAATTTAAATTCCTTGGAGCCTCAGATTTTGGTCTCTAAAACTGAGTTGAGAGCACACATCGTACAGGGTTGCTATAAGGATGGAGTAGTGACACTCACTTGCCTGTTGTGAAGGAGATAGCTAGCAACCCACCCTTGATCTGTCCACTGATGAAATGCTAAAGACCAAAGGTTGGGGTTGACAAATGTTTTTAGGAAGTGAACAGCAAATCAAGGATCATTAATTATCTACTGACCTTACCCCTACCCAATCTCACAAATGATACTCCATGAGATACTTGGGCAGTCATCAAAAGGGGATGAACTCGGAACTAAGGACAAACATGAGAAAAATAAAAGAGGAGTGTTAGATGAGGAGAAAGCCCATGGCTTGGGCTGGACAGCTTAATCCTTTTTGATAAAATAACACGTTTTTTTCCCTCTATAACCCTTTCAGTCTTGGTTCAGGATTAAGTCTGATAACATGTGAGCCTCAGGAGGGGAGACACATCACACACTGCATTGCCTTAGCTTCCTTTCCTACCAGGGAAGCAGAATCTTTGCCTGCCCATATTCTACAGTAAAGTCTATAGGAGTAGTAAATGCTGCTGCTTGTAGACAAGGATACCATGGAATAATTTAGTGTAAATTCATAGGTATAAAGTTGTATTCAGAATTAAGGTTAACAAGGAGAAAAAGATCCCATGTTAGAAAAGCACCTCAGATCCACCTGGGACCCAGGGTGCCAACAAGACCTGTGGCCTTGGCCAGATGACTTGACCTTTTTGAGCCGCCATGTCCTCACTTGTAAAAGAAGTTGGCCTAAATGACCTCTAAGGTCCTTTGCAGCTCAAAACACTTCAGGATTTCTTTTAAAAATTGTATATATGCTCATGTCCTAGCAAAGGCTTTACTTCTTATTACTTCTTAGCCTCTTGAATGGGATAATTCTGAGACATGCCCTAGTAGGACTGAACCCCAGATTTCCTTGTTTATAAAAAGGGAATACTATCCTCCTTCTTAGAGGGCTTTTGTGAAGACTAAAAGAGATAAGGCACATGTAGAATTTAGCATAATGTCTGTTATATTGCCAGTGCTGAGTATATAGTATTATAATCAAATGTACTTATTTTCTCGTAAATTTAATCTTCGTTCATTAACTTATTAATGCTTTATAAAAGAATGACTATGCTTTCATAATTATTATTAAAAAGTTGAATTAGTGCTACCCTGCCCAATTCAACTTGTCAGCTTAACAGCACTACGAAATTTATCAAGTTTAATAGACTCTGGCTAATGCTATAGTACATATTTTGCTTCCAATTTTTATGTAAGCTATTTAAGGCAGGTAGGAACCAGCTACAAGTTCTACATATTGGCTTATATTATTAAAATGAATTTAAATGTTATATAGATTCCAAAAACCCAATTTAAAATAAGAAGTAAGAGTTTATTGTGGACCATGATCATGGTGTGCTAAACAAAGAAAAACTATATTTACTTAGGTGAATTACAGAATTACATCCTCAGTGGCAAAGTTTAGCTTTGTCTTTATTGCTGTAGGTACACAGACTGACTCCAGAAGCAAAGGTTCTGGCTACTTACTGTATTAAACCATAAACAACTACAGTCAGACTAATAGCAGACTGGTTCTGTTGGTTGTCTACAAAAAAAAAAGTTCATAGTGAAAAATAAAAAAAAAAATATTTACATGCCATAAACATATTTTTACCTTAAAATATACAAATATGCATTAATTCCCCAGTTTTCCAAAGTAGTTCTAAGTATGTTCAAGGAAGAGCTTGTTGCCAATATTTTTCTGGTATAAATCACACCAATACTTTATTTTTTATGATTTCCAGTATTAATTTTCTAAGTGGACCCAAACATAATATCAAAAACAAAACAAAAATCAAACTTGTAAGGCAAGTTCAGGATATTATCTTTCAAGTTTTTATAATATTCTTTCTGATCTTATACAGTTTTCTCAACTACTTTTTTGTGACTCACGTTTATGGCAACTTTTCAAAAAATTCAACTTGCCTTTCACAGAAACAATAATACTCTTTCCTCTTGTACTTAAGTTTCATAACTTTATACAACTTATCTAAATTATCACAATAACAAGCACAACTGGCACCAACAGGTTTGCAATAATCACCTAGCTGGGGCAGAGTGAAGGCTACTAGAAGCCAGTGTTAATAATGCCTGGGTACCACCCTCTCTGCTTTATGAGAAAATGAATAGTATAGTATCATCAGCTCAGTTGGTTATAGGACTGTGTTATGATTAGGACAAACCACATGCAAATTGCCAACATTGAACTATTTTTTTTACCTATAGAACTAGCAATTAAACTTGTACTACTTTGGCGGGGGGTATTAGAGATTGAACCCAGAGGCTCTTTACTACTGAGCCATATCCCAGCCCTTTATGCTTAGGGCTTTGCTAAGTTGCTTTGGCTGGCTTCAAACTTTCGTATGTAGGCATGCACCACCATGCCCGGCCACATGTACTACATTTATTGTTAAATATTTTATTAAACATTTAATGTTATATTTCATTTTTTTTCTTGGAACAAGAAATAGGGGTTCTCACAACTTGATTTTAAAAATTCCATTCCACATTTGCTCAGGAACCCACTCTGAATAATCAGTACTTGGCCTTTGAATTCCTAAGAAAGTCATTTCTACTTTCCTTCTTTCAAGTTAAACTCACACCTGTTAGAAGATGAAAGATGAAGGTATCCTCATGTGCCTTTATTTAATTGTTAAGCAGCAGAGGGATTAAAATGTGAGGTCAACACTTGTTTTTTAGGTTTTTTCCTAGATATTAATCTTTTTGGTCCACTGGGCCCAGCAACAGTCTGCCTAAAGAAGGCACCATAAAGACAGGTAAGACATGGGGCTGAAAAGCTCCTGGACAGACTTAAAATAAGTCACCCTTAAGTAGCAGGCACCCTTTATTTTTGTTCTGTGCTTATTATGTCATTTAACTCTAACAAACAAACAAATCATAAATGCTCTTAGAATAAACCACAGAAACTTGTAACAGAAAGGAAGTAGAACCAGGGACTATGTTTAGGTTAAAGATTATTAGACAGATTTTCTAGATTTTACATTACTACCACTGATCCTAAAAAGTCTAAGTCAGGTTTATTTTTATGATTGCTCTTATTTCCTTACAAAACTATCATACAAGATTACAGCTCTAGCACCTCCTATGTGCACTCTTATATCAACCCACAGAGTTAATATCCAGAGTCAGAAGAGCTCAAACCTCATAATTAGACCTGGACTAAAGTTCTAGCTGTGTGCTTCTCCCAGTGTAGCCCAAGCACCCTTCCTAATTTTTCCTCCTTTCTGTCCCCAGATGGGTGAGGAGGACTGTGGTGCCAACCTTGCTGACTTCAGACTGTTCATGAGAGAATGCAGGTAAAGGGCTTCACTGCAACTGTTACTGGTGCCTTAAAAAATGCCAAAAATTTCCACCTTCTAATAGTCAATAAGAGATTTAAAATTTAAATGTAGACTTAAGCATCCTATACACATAAAGGACAGTTTATTTTCTATTCCAAAATTCACATGCTTAAACAAGATATCTAAATGAACAATGAAGGTTGCTGTCCTTTCCAGATCAGATAGAGAAATGAGATAGAGCCTGTACTGAAAGAGGTTTCACAAAGATAAAGCGGCAAACACCAGATGTGTAAAAATACACATCTTAAATGGTCCCTTCCTTTATAAGTCTCCAATGCTTCCCCCACAGACTTAAAGATAAAATCCAAAATCTTTAGTAGGTCAAACAAGGTTCTCAGTACACCTGGCCTTGCATGCCTAGGCAACTCCATCTCACACCCTCTTCCGTAGTCACAGTGAGATATTTCTGATTCTCTGATCATGCCTGTATTCTCTGCCTGGATTTATTTCCTGTTCCTCACCTCATTTCTCAGCTACCCAACTCCCTAGTCTTCCTCCTTGAAGCTCAGGGAAGCTACCTGTTCTGCCTGCCTCTGTTCTGCCTCCCCAGTGCCCTGTCTGTGTATACCACAATACAGTCTATTACTCTATCCTGTAATTGTTTGCCTCCCTCTAATTCACAAACCTGCCAGCCTCTGTATTTGACACAAAGCTGACGCTCAAATATTTGAGTGTGCAACTTCTGAAACTCTTAAATTTTGTCTTGTATTACAAATGATCAGAAACTGTGCTACTGAGTGTTTATAGCCTGAGTGGCTACTTCTCCAGAATGTAAGATGCTATGCCTACTTCTATCATTTACAGAAATGATAATTTACTTGCCAACGTAAAAATATATGCTTTAAATATATCTAAATCTGTTAAAGAGAGTAATGGAAAATTTTGTGTTTTTTTTTAAAAAGACCAGTCTTATAAACTGCCCAATTTACATGAGTTTTCAACTTTTCCACAACTTTTGAATGGTCAAAAATGAATAAATCACATGGCTGGGGTTGCGGCTCAGTGTGCAGGGTGCTGGGTTCGATCCTCAGAACCACATAAAAATAAATAAATAAAATGAAGGTATTGTATCCAACTACAGCCAAAATAAATATATTTTTTAAAATGAATGAATCACAGAAACATATATTTCTCTCTAAAAATGTATTTTTATTGCATGTTTTTACATACTATATGATTTGCATTATTAAAATTCCAAGTAATTTCTCAGTTTTATATTCTATCACATTTACAATGGTTCTAAAATTATTTGGTCAATTATCAGCCTTCCCTAGCCTAAAACTGATGTTTGCCCAAGAGGCAAATCACGGAGAATAAACAATTAAGTCAGGAAAAGTTCTACATTCTCAACTTAACCAGAAATTATTAAGGATAGGGACTTGCTTTAATGCACATTCCACTGCGTTCCACAAGCTATCATATTACAGCTTGAATTATGTCCCCCCCCAAAAATTATGATGAAGTCCTCAGAATGTGACAGTATTAATTGGAAATAGAGTCTTCGCGGATGCAATTAGTTAAAGATGAGGTCAGACTGGAATTGGGTGAACCCTGAATCCACTATAATCATTGTAATTACAAGAAGATGGCTACATGAAAGCACAGAGCCATGTGAAGACAGAGGCAGGGATTAATGGCCTCTACACACCAAGGACTGCTGTTGTACCAGAAGCTTGAGAAAGGCATGGAACAGATTCTCCCACAGAGCTCCTGGAAGGAATCAACAATGAGGACATTCTGAATTTAGCCTTAGAGCCTCCAGAACTGTAAGACAATAAATTTCTGTTGTTTCAAGCCACCCATTTTTGTGGTTCTTTGTTACAGCAGCCCTAGGAAACCAACACACAAAAAAAGTACTATTCATATTGAACTGAATTATTTCCTAGAGAGGAAAGGTAGGTACAATGTATCCAACCTACTTTTTGTAATTACTTTCAAAAATCTGACAATGTATATTAAGAACCATAAAATATGCCACACTTGTTGACAAAGCAAGTCCACTTCTGGAACACTACTTTAAAGAAGCAACCCCCAATTAACAAAATGATATATCTTCAAAGATAAGAATTACCATAATTTAGGTTGTTTATAATTTCTTGCTAATCTACCTGTCCAACAATGGAGTATTGGTTAAGTAAAGAAAATTATAATTACTGGAATATAATGCAATAATAAGAGTCAAAAATTATGTAAGATGAAGATGAAAAATGTTGTCTATGTGTCACATGAAAACACAGAATACTAAAATTGTATATGGAATATAATGTACAAAAACATTGATAGGAAAAAGAGAGACAGACAAAAGCAAAAAGGCATGTTATTCCTGGTGGCAGAATTATGCTCAGCAGGTTGGAAGTCTCTTCTTGTCTCCCCAGTCTCACCATTTTTGCACCACTGTGTAGTCTTTTTACTCCCCACCTCAAACTTCCCCTCAAATAGCCAATTCTTTCTTGGCAATGCTTCTTGAGCTTAGTTCAGCCCTACATCATCTAACACAAGCTTTGTGAAAAGATTTGACCTGACTGCAGCTTCACCCAACTATAATATCTTCTTCCACAAAAGGGCATTTTACTGCTATCAAGTTAACTTGCTCATTTGTGTTTTATGCACTTTTATGCTTGTGCTATATTCTTCAATAAAAAGTATTTTATTAAAAAAAATACTGAGGTTTCATATTTAGTTTTATATTTTGTTTTTTTAAGAAAAGCTTCCTGGTTCCATGCTATTTGGTCCTACTTCATGGCACCTCTAATTATAATATTTAGTTAGGATAATTGGGTGCCAGCTGTAGCAATGCTGGTCACATAGGTGTCTTTCCCCTTCCTTTACACTGTCTGAAATCTCCCCCCATGTCTACCAATGCTAGCTCTTTATCATCCTATAAAACCAGGCTTAATTTCTACCATCATTATCTCCAACTATGCAACCTGAATTCATATTGTATCAGATTCTACAAATATTTATCAAGTAACTACAAGGTGTAAGATCCGAAGATGTAATGTCCTTAGTTGTTTATGATCTTCTTGTGAAAAGGGAACACCTACCAAAGAAGATGACCATAGTAGAAACTGGTATATAGTAAGTGATAAAGGAGTATTCGGGATGGGTAAGAGGGAATCTGGTGAGGAAAGGATGGAATGGGGATGGAGGTTGAGACTGCTGAAAGCTAGAAGTGACCATATAAAGCTGAATAAATGTAATTTCATGATTAGGAGGAGGTGACATGAGACAGGACTGCTCAGTTTTGCACCTAGGTGACTAGGATAATGGTGGGGCTGACATAAATCATCCTCTAGAGAAGCTCTGGGGAGAAGCAGGGCAAGTCCAAATACACACCAAGAGTTACTGCACTAAAACGGAAGAAGACACACCAGAAGCACTTGAATCCTGTGAATAAGTAGAAGTGACAGAAAGTGAAGTTTCATGAAATGTATATTTTAAGAAAAGGGGGCTAGGAATGTAGTTCTGTGGAATAGTGCACACTTAGTACTAAGCTCCAGGCCCTGGATTCAAGTCTCAGGAGAGAGAGAGAGAGCAAGAGAGAGAGAGAGAGAGAGAGAGAGAGAGAGAGAGAGAGAGAGAACTAGAGTGAGTGGGCCTAAGCCAATGCAAAGGCATACAAGAAGGAAAAAAAGCTGGAGTCACTACTGCTGTTATAGGTGTAGACTCTTTGCCCCTCAATTTCCTCATTAACAAAATGAGAACAATATCATATAATTTACAGGACAGTTGAAGATAACAGCATTAACGCTCCTACTTAGATCAGTGCAGGGCACACAAGCACTTGATAAATGTCTGCTATGGAGTGGGGGTGGATTTTATTTAGTCCTCGGTGACCTTGGGGAGAACAATTTCTGTAGGAGCAGAAGCTACAAATTAAGGGAATTAATAAGCAAGTGTGCGGTAAGGCGGAAGCACCCACTGTATGGATGACTCCTTTAGAGCAATTAAGCAATAAAGGGGAGGGGTGTGATAAGGGTAACCTGAAAGCGCAGGGTTAAGTGAAAATGCTTTCCGAGGGGCATTCTCACCCAGAAGGGAAACAACAGTAGCGAGGAACTCCGATCGCTAAAACTATTCCCCAGTTGGTGTGGGATCTGTTTGCCCAACCATACAGGGAGCTAGATAGGGACAGAACCCCGATCTTTCCTGTTTCGCATTCCCCAGGGAGGTCCAAAAGGCGCTCTCTCCGCATCCGGTAAGTTTGAATCAGCGCTGACTGGTTAATGAGAGGGAAAGACCCATTTCCCAACCAAGGACACCTCCAATGATAAAAAGACGGGCTTTCTTCTTCCATCTCCCGAACGACCTGTTCCACAGCTCTGCACTCATCCTCCCTCCCTGGCCAGCAGCAGCCACTGGGACAGGATGCTGCTCCGGGAGCCAAAGAAACAGCGCCCCTTTCCAAGAGCAGCGCCCAGAGTTCATTCCGGCCGCGAGAACACAAAAGCGCCCAAGAGGGGAAGGAAGCAGAAAGAAATGGGCGCGGGGATTTTTGGGGGGATGGCTGATGAGGCCAGATCCCAAAACCGGAAAAGTGACCTCGGCCGCCAAGGTCGAGAAGATCCTCGTCTCTCCTAGTCCCACCCTCGAGCACCTCGGTCCCTCCCTCCCGGCACAGCAGGGCTTAGCAGCGTGGGACCCACCGTCCCAGCTCCGCTCCGCCGCGCACTCCCTGACCGCGACCTTCCCTTTGGGATGCTGGACGACAGGGGACTACCCAGAAAGGCTCAGGTGAGCGCCGCGGCGCCGCGCTCTGGCCAAGGTCCTTCGGCCTCCGCAAGCGCAGGCTGTAAGGAAAGAACTTCGGAAGAGCCTCCCCAAGCCCAAAGAGGGCCTGGCCGGGCGCCCCGAGCGCCCCGAACCCGGCTCCCACTCCCCGTGCGCTGTGCCTAAATTCCTCCATCGGCTGCTCCCAGCATCTTTCCCCACGGCTCCTTCCTTCTCCCGAAGCTATTCTTCGCGCCCCAGAAAAGTTTAGCCCCAGCCCTCTGCTCCCACAGCCCAGCACTCACCGTGCCGGGAGCGAGGGCGACGGCGGGCGGCGGCT